>NC_000084.6:26480000-26780000 GCF_000001635.26 Mus musculus | reverse complement strand
TGGGATAAATAGTGATGTCTCTAGAAAGAAAATGCTCAAGATTCTTAAGTTAAAACAACCAAACAATTGGTGATACAATTATGGCATGCTCTGATCATTATACTCATTAAATATGGGTATCTATGCATATCTAGGTGCCTTGCTGTATAGGCAAGCCTTGTCCTTCCTTCTATCCCAGGTTCTACACAACCCTGAAGCAAGCATTTCCATGTATCAAGAATATGCACTGACTTTACTAGAGGTGTAGTTTGTAACGGAGTAACAACACATATAAGAAGAGAAAGTTTGTATCTGTTTCTCTGAATGTTTAAAATTAAAAGGGAGAGTAAAAACTATAAAAGTTTAGTAAGGACAATCATCTGTTCGACAAAAACAAATTATATATAACGGTGACCCGCTCGGGTAATTCAACGATATAGTCAAGACTCGAAGAAACATGCTAGTATGCTCTTTAGACAGTTACATAAATAGGATGTAGCTGTACTCTAAAGTCAGGATTATAGTGTGATCCTGCAAAAATAAGCCACATCCTTTAAAGAAAATAATTTGGTAGAAACAGAAAAGTCTGAGTATGTCTAGTTAAAATAATATAGAAATTTGAGGGGTTAGAGATAGGCATAAGATGAAACTTCTCACCGTTACATAGAAATCCAGCTAACGTTTGAAAGTTCATGGTATGCACTATAAAATGTACTATAGTAACATATGTACTCTATCTCAATTTCAAACATTACTTCCAAAATGTTAGATCCAAAATCACCTCCACTTACCCAAATTCTGGTGATTACACAAAAACTAGCATTTCCTACAAGCTTGTATAGCCAGTTACCTCTACCAAAAAAAAAAAAAAAAATCCCATTTCTCTTATCACTGGTAGATGGGACAAATGCTATGTGAGGTGCCTATTTACCTGTTATACGCTTGAAAGTCCATGCTTGTAGTCTAGCTCCCCTCATTTCCTCCTCTAACCTAAACTTCCACACATCCCTTGTTTCCCTTCCCGGAGATGCTCCTTCCCATTAAACCCCTGCTATTTCTGCTATGCTGACTTCCTTTGTCTTCTTTCTTCAGTCTTCTCTCTTCCTCCCTCACCTCTCTTTGTCTTCTCTCTCTCTCTGCTTTTCTCCTGCTTCTCTCCTGGCAAAGTGAATTCTGCTGGTCATGTTTAATCTACTGATTTCTCTTTCTGGCCTACATTATTCCAGATGCTGTAGCTTCTCTTTGTCTCTGTCTCTGTCTCTAACTGTCTCTCTGTCTGTCTCTCTCTGTCTCTCTCTATCTACCTCTGTCTCTGTCTGTTTCTCTCTCTCTCTCTCTCTCTCTCTCTCTCTCTCTCTCTCTCTCTCTCTCATAATTACAACAAAACATTTTCCTTTAGCCATACTATGGATCTGTGGATCTGTCATGTTCTTTGTTTATACACTAAAGGAATATATTTTTTGAGAAGCTTTATATCAACTGCAAAAACAAGCTATTATTCTCTTTCCAACGTGGGTCACATTCATATTTTTTTTTCTTATTTAGCTGCTTGTAGCAGAACTTCCATTTCTGTAGAATTTACAAGAGTGGGCATCCTGTCTTGTTCCTGTTCTCAGAGGAAAAACATTTTCACCTTCTTTACTTCATTTATACATTAACAATAAATTATTGTAAGAAATAATATAAGCAGAAATAATATAAGCAGAAATTTTCATTTGCAATTACATCAAAACAGTAAAATTCCTTGGAGTAACTTAACCAAGAAGGTAAAGAAGCTATATGCTGAAATTTAAGACATCGGTGGAAGAAATATAAAAGGACACAAATAAATGCAAGGACAGACCACATTCAGATATATCGCTGTTAAAATGTTCATACTACAGAACAAAAGGGGGATATTCAGTATGATGCCTATTCAAATTCCATTAACATTATCTACCAGAATAGGAAAACAATTCCCATATTTACATAAGATAGGATGAAAAGAGATCACAAGAGAAAAGTGATTTTGAGGAAGAATAACAAAGCTAGAAACTTATCACACTATTTTTTTCAATCTAAATTCCAAATATCTATATACAAAAGCATATGAAACAGATACATGTACTAGTGTTACTCAATTGAGACCCTGTAAAGTAACAAATAGGTTTGTGGAATACACTTCTTTCACAAGACCACGGATAAACATTGGTAAAGACATGGCCCTTCAGTAAGTGGTTTGGAGGAAATATACTTTCACTGAAAAGGGATGACTTGGAACTTTTTCTTGCAAAAAATCTTAAAATGGTTTGACACTTAAATACAAAATACAAACTCCTAAAACTACTAGAGAGAAAAAGCAGAACAAATGATCTTTGGGTTTGAAGTTGGCAATCATTTGGGTAGATGGCATAATTTTTATGCAGTGATAAAAATATGAAACAAAACAAATAAATAGTCAGGCAACATAGAACTAAAATTAATCGGGTGAAGCTGGAAAGCAAAAGACAAAGTTAGAAGTAAAAAGACCATGTGGGGAACTAGAAAGAATATTTGAAAGCCAAAAGCCAACAGAAGGTTAGCACCCGAATGTGGAAAAAAAAAAAGTATCACTCATCTAAAAATAATCAGTCATCTGATTTGAAAACTGGACAAATGTTAAGAATAGATTTTTTAGATATGATAAAAAAATGTCCTACATACATAGAAATAAGAGAAGGGATAAACCCTCAACACTACTCAACAAAGGGAACCCTAACTTCAGTCCAATATTGCACCATACCTGCTAGCATGAACAGACAGAAGATAACATGGGAGCAAAATTTTTCAGAAAGACAATACATCATATATTCTTTCACTAATTGTATACATTTAAATCACTTGTGAAATGATAAGTATTTTCTCAACTTATTTTGAACAATAGCTATGATATTGACCAACAACCACTTTTCTACATAATGAAACGTGTATTTCAACACATACACCATCATCTACATCATTATCATTCACAATAGCAAAAGTGTGGAAATAACGTACATGTCCACTGGTAATGAATGCTTGAATATATAATGGTGGATACTATTCAGACCTGAGATAGGTGCAATGACATGATTGGAACTGGAAGGAATAATGGTGTATTAATTTTGATAAATATTTTCATATAAAATTATGAATTCTGGTAACAGTCAATATGATAGAAGTATGATATAGAATGGTGGTTTTCAGAGTTTTGTACAGTCAAAAAATTAGGAAATGTTTTATTCATTGGTGAAATCTGATAGAATAATGAGAATTTAACTTAAAACCTAGCAACTTAGAGTTAATAATGATATATTAATCAGTGAAATTGCCAAGACAGTGCTTTCAGTACTTCTTCAGGGCAATGAAGATGCACATGAGCTGAGGTGATTGTTATATTAATTTAACTGATTACAGTTAATTCATGAAACATAGGGAAGTCAAGGTGGTACCTACTCAGAGTTTTGACCATTACTGAACAGTTCATGGTACAAGAGGTGGAAGGTTAACACAAATCCAGCTACAATACCTTCAATCTACAGTGGTTACCTGCCTCTAGGATACATTAGTTAAATAGTGGCAGAAAAGTTGTGGGAGTATTCAGTCACAATCTCATTGGATTCAAAGCCTGCTCCATGAACTGAATCCAATGCCAATCACTGCCAGGTAGTCCAAGAACTGAGACTCATAGTCCAGAGACATAGTTGAAAAAGAAGCACTATTGTTCTGCTAAAGGGCAATCACATGATTCCTTTCTGCTATACCCATTGTACTGGCTGTTTTTTGTGTCAACTTGACATAGGCTGGAGTTATCTCAGAGAAAGGAGCTTCAGTTGGGGAAGTGCCTCCATGAGATCCAGCTCTGTGGCATTTTCTCGGTTGGTGATTAGGGGGAAGGGCCCCTTGTGAGTGGTGCCAACACTGGACTGGTAGTCTTAGGTTCTATAAGAGAGTAAGCTGAGAAAGCCAGAGGAAGCAAGCCAGTAAAGAACATCCCTCCATGGCTTCTGCATCAGCTCCTGCTTCCTGACCTGACTTCCTTTGGTGATGAACAGCAATGTGGAAGTGTAAGCTGAAAAAATCCTTTTCTCTCCAACTTGCTTCTTAGTCATGATGTTTTGCACAGGAATAGATACCCTGATATCAGTGTCCTGCTCAGCCATCATCAGAGAAGCTTCCTTCTTCAGTAGATGGGAAGAAAACTAGAGACCTACAACTAGACAGTGGTCTAAGAGTGAGAGACCTTGAATCACTCAGTCTTAAACTGGGGTTCTCCATTAAGTCCCTCCTTTCAGGAAACTCATAAGAAAATGAGGCAGAAAAAAATTGTATGAGCCAATAGGACTGGAAGTTATCAGGAAACAAGGCTTTCTAGAATGAGACTGATGCACATATAAACTCACAGAGGCTGTGGCATGATGCACAAGGCTTACACAGGTCTAAGCCAGATAGGGTCCCAGTACTGAGATGGGATATAGACAAGGTCACCTCAAGCTTAATGAGACTCACTCAGGAAAAGATTAGGTTTTTTTTTTGGTGGGTTTTCTGTGTGTGTGTGTGTGTGTGTGTGTGTGTGTGTTTACCAAAGGAGTCTCATTAAGGGCTGATCTCAAAACAAAACATAGTTCAGTTGTAGTTCTGGGGTTTTGTTTTTGTTTTCTTTTGCTGTTTATTTTTTGTTTGTTTGTTTTTAGCCATACAGTTCTTATGATTTTATATAATCTTTTTTATATAATGCTTTTGTGTTTTTATAGGATTTCTGTGTGAGAATGTAAGAATGTGCTTGTCTCTGGGTTTATGTTTGTTTCTTATGCTTCTTCTTTGGCTCATCCATTCTGATGTTTGTTTGTTTGGTTTTGGTGGTTGTTGTTCCTTCCTTGTTGCTCTTCTGTTGTTTTTATATTTATTATTATTATTATTATTATTATTATTATTATTATTATTATTACAGCTGCTGCTGTTGTTGTTATGTGCCTTTTTTCCACATAAGAGAATCAAAGAAAGAGTATGGATTTAGGTGGATAAGGAGGTGGAGAGTATCTGGGAGGAGCTGTTAGAGGGAACTGTAGTTAGAATATTATTGACATAAAAAGAAAAGAACATATTGACCAATAAGGACCAAATGTTTTCCTAGAAAGGTATATAGTATGACTTAGCTAATTATTTTTGTAGCAAAATTATATTTATTTTGTTTTTTAATTGGAGGATAGAATAATTGTTCTCTGTTACTTACTTCAGAAATAAATAGCCTTTAAATAATTACTCATTTTAATTTAACTGTTGAACATAGAGGTAATATCATTTTTTTCCTGCAAGATTCGTAGCATCACATCAATACTTGCCAGTGCTTTAGAAACATTTCTTAGCACACATATTCCCTAGAATTTAGAAGTTCTTTGAATGTGGAAAGTGTTATCTACATGGCTAATGAGTGATATTCAGGATATTTAGTCAAATGCAAAGTTCAGTTACTTCAGCATCTTCCACAAAGCTTTAAAATGTTTGAGATTTTTTTTCTCAACAAAACATAACATGCAGGAAAGTAGACACTATAATTCTTTCACTGCTGCCAAATCTTAGTTTCTCCTTTTATCTCATCAATGCACTTCAGTCATGTTGAGTTTTCATTTTTTTTCAACATTTCCTCATTGTCAACTTCATCAGTATCTCACAAGGTGCATTCACAAGAACTCTGTCATATAAAGGACTTAAACATATGAACTAATTTTCTATTTCTCTGTTTTACATTTTCTGCAGCAAATTTCTCTTTAATGTTAGAAAAGGATTTTAAAATGCAGTCCTATTCATGCTATGTTCTTCTCTAAACCTTGCCAGGTTTTTATTTGTTTTTAAATTCCCCACTAGGATTGTATTCCAACACATCTCTCTGGTCCTCTCCTTCTCTCCTCACCATGATTTTCATAGAGTGTTATTCTTTTGCTCCTTCTTTTTATACTATATAAGACAACAGATGTCTTGACAAGACCCAGCTTCCACGAGTACTGAGTCTCCTTTCTGTCTGTGAAGTCTTTTCCAATAGGAGGTGACTTTACATTGTAAGCCACATAGAGTATAGTTTCTTAGATTACTCACCAATCTTTACCTGGTATTACTGTGACTTTTCAACAGCAATGACCCTGAAATACTCAAAATTCTCCAATTATTATTTTATTGGTGGTGGTAATGGCTTTAAGATCAGATCTTGCTGTGTAGCCTGGCTGGTTGTATATTGTTCAATTTTTCCATCTTGTACTAATGTCCAAGTACTGGTATTTTAGTTATATACCACCAGACATGTCTTCCTTAATAAGCACTTCATCCGTTCTTTTTGTTTGTTTTTTAAATGTATATATTTTTTTTATTTTTGAGATTACAATTGCATTATATTATTCTCCTCTCCCTTTCCATCCTCTAAGTCCTCCATATGCATGCCTTGATCTCTTTCAAATTCATGACATCTTTTCCGTAACTGTTTATATATAAACAGTTATATATTCTTAAGTGCCTGAGTCCCACATGCTTGGTGTTATTTAAGTGTACTGGTTAATCCTGTTATGTTCTTTTTCTGAAGGGTTTGCTCTACGGTTTGAATACAAAACAAGGAGTGTTGGTGTGAAATGTACATTTTAATCATGTCACAGCAAAAGTAAAGGATGAGAAAGACATATATATTCTTAAATGTCTAAATAACACCTGCTCTATCTGTATGATGTTACTAGGATGTATGTTTTCAGGATTGAAAATGTAGTACTGGATAACCGATTTGTTTGTTTTCCCAGGAGGAAACTATTTTTTATGTTCTGAAAATTCCTACATTGCTTGTACTTCTGTGTCTACTGCTTATGCCTAATGAACTTTCTCCTGTGTCCGTTAGCAGGTCTATAGGTGTCATTCTTGCTAAGGTCACTTTTGAGCAGCCATGTCCATAAGACTTCAGAGGGATCGCTTCTGGCATGTTTTACTTTTCGGAGTTCTTTTTTTTTTATTCCTCATGTTTTTTTTTTTCTTTCCATTTTTTATTAGGTATTTAGCTCATTTACATTTCCAATGCTATACCAAAAGTCCCCCATACCCACCCACCCCCACTCCCCTACCTGCCCACTCCCCCTTTTTGGCCCTGGCGTTCCACCTGTTCTGGGGCATATAAAGTTTGCATGTCCAATGGGCCTCTCTTTCCAGTGATGGCCGACTAGGCCATCTTTTGATATATATGCAGCTAGAGTCAAGAGCTCCGGGGTACTGGTTAGTTCATAATGTTGATCCACCTATAGGGTTGCAGATCCCTTTAGCAACTTGGGTACTTTCTCTAGCTCCTCCATTGGGAGCTCTGTGATCCATCCATTAGCTGACTGTGAGCATCCACTTCTGTGTTTGCTAGGCCTCGGCATAGTCTCACAAGAGACAGCTACATCTGGGTCCTTTCGATAAAATCTTGCTAGTGTATGCAATGGTGTCAGCGTATGGATGCTGATTATGGGGTGGATCCCTGGATATGGCAGTCTCTACATGGTCCATCCTTTCATCTCAGCTCCAAACTTTGTCTCTGTAACTCCTTCCAAGGGTGTTTTGTTCCCACTTCTAAGGAGGGGCATAGTGTCCACACTTCAGTCTTCATTTTTCTTGAGTTTCATGTGTTTAGGAAATTGTATCTTATATCTTGGGTATCCTAGGTTTTGGGCTAATATCCACTTATCAGTGAGTACATATTGAGTGAGTTCCTTTGTGAATGTGTTACCTCACTCAGGATGATGCCCTCCAGGTCCATCCATTTGGCTAGGAATTTCATAAATTCATTCTTTTTAATAGCTGAGTAGTACTCCATTGTGTAGATGTACCACATTTTCTGTATCCATTCCTCTGTTGAGGGGCATCTGGGTTCTTTCCAGCTTCTGGCTATTATAAATAAGGCTGCTATGAACATAGTGGAGCATGTGTCCTTCTTACCAGTTGGGGCATCTTCTGGATATATGCCCAGGAGAGGTATTGCTGGATCCTCCGTTAGTACTATGTCCAATTTTCTGAGGAACCGCCAGACGGATTTCCAGAGTGGTTGTACAAGCCTGCAATCCCACCAACAATGGAGGAGTGTTCTTCTTTCTCCACATCCTCGCCAGCATCTGCTGTCACCTGAATTTTTGATCTTAGACATTCTGACTGGTGTGAGGTGGAATCTCAGGGTTGTTTTGATTTGCATTTCCCTGATGATTAAGGATGTTGTACATTTTTTCAGGTGCTTCTCTGTCATTCGGTATTCCTCAGGTGAGAATTCTTTGTTCAGTTCTGAGCCCCATTTTTTAATGGGGTTGTTTGATTTTCTGAAGTCCACCTTCTTGAGTTCTTTATATATGTTGGATATTAGTCCCCTATCTGATTTAGGATAGGTAAAGATCCTTTCCCAATCTGTTGGTGGTCTCTTTGTCTTATTGACGGTGTCTTTTGCCTTGCAGAAACTTTGGAGTTTCATTAGGTCCCATTTGTCAATTCTTGATCTTACAGCACAAGCCATTGCTGTTCTGTTCAGGAATTTTTCCCCTGTGCCCATATCTTCAAGGCTTTTCCCCACTTTCTCCTCTATAAGTTTCAGTGTCTCTGGTTTTATGTGAAGTTCTTTGATCCATTTAGATTTGACCTTAGTACAAGGAGATAAGTATGGATCAATTCGCATTCTTCTACATGATAACAACCAGTTGTGCCAGCACCAATTGTTGAAAATGCTGTCTTTCTTGCACTGGATGGTTTTAGCTCCCTTGTCGAAGATCAAGTGACCATAGGTGTGTGGGTTCATTTCTGGGTCTTTAATTCTATTCCATTGGTCTACTTGTCTGTCTCTATACCAGTACCATGCAGTTTTTACCACAATTGCTCTGTAGTAAAGCTTTAGGTCAGGCATGGTGATTCCACCAGAGGTTCTTTTATCCTTGAGAAGAGTTTTTGCTATCCTAGGTTTTTTGTTATTCCAGATGAATTTGCAAATTGCTCCTTCTAATTCGTTGAAGAATTGAGTTGGAATTTTGATGGGGATTGCATTGAATCTGTAGATTGCTTTTGGCAAGATAGCCATTTTTACAATATTGATCCTGCCAATCCATGAGCATGGGAGATCTTTCCATCTTCTGAGATCTTCTTTAATTTCTTTCTTCAGAGACTTGAAGTTTTTATCATACAGATCTTTCACTTCCTTAGTTAGAGTCACGCCGAGATATTTTATATTATTTGTGACTATTGAGAAGGGTGTTGTTTCCTTAATTTCTTTCTCAGCCTGTTTATTCTTTGTGTAGAGAAAGGCCATTGACTTGTTTGAGTTAATTTTATAACCAGCTACTTCACCGAAGCTGTTTATCAGGTTTAGGAGTTCTCTGGTGGAATTTTTAGGGTCACTTATATATACTATCATATCATCTGCAAAAAGTGATATTTTGACTTCCTCCTTTCCAATTTGTATCCCCTTGATCTCCTTTTGTTGTCCAATTGCTCTGGCTAATACTTCAAGTACTATGTTGAAAAGGTAGGGAGAAACTGGGCAGCCTTGTCTAGTCCCTGATTTTAGTGGGATTGCTTCCAGCTTCTCTCCATTTACTTTGATGTTGGCTACTGGTTTGCTGTAGATTGCTTTTATCATGTTTAGGTATGGGCCTTGAATTCTTGATCTTTCCAGAACTTTTATCATGAATGGGTGTTGGATCTTGTCAAATGCTTTTTCTGCATCCAACGAGATGATCATGTGGTTTTTGTCTTTGAGTTTGTTTATATAGTGGATTACATTGATGGATTTTCATATATTAAACCATCCCTGCATTCCTGGAATAAAACCTACTTGGTCAGGATGGATGATTGCTTTAATGTGTTCTTGGATTCGGTTAGCGAGAATTTTATTGAGGATTTTTGCATCGATATTCATAAGAGAAATTGGTCTGAAGTTCTCTATCTTTGTTGGATCTTTCTGTGGTTTAGGTATCAGAGTAATAGTGGCTTCATAAAATGAGTTGGGTAGAGTACTTTCTACTTCTATCTTGTGAAAAAGTTTGTGCAGAACTGGAATTAGATCTTCTTTGAAGGTCTGATAGAACTCTGCACTAAACCCGTCTGGTCCTGGGCTTTTTTTGGCTGGGAGACTATTTATAACTGCTTCTATTTCTTTAGGGGATATGGGACTGTTTAGAAGGACAACTTGATCTTGATTCAACTTTGGTACCTGGTATCTGTCCAGAAATTTGTCCATTTCGTCCAGGTTTTCCAGTTTTGTTGAGTATAGCCTTTTGTAGAAGGATCTGATGGTGTTTTGGATTTCTTCAGGATCTGTTGTTATGTCTCCCTTTTCAGTTCTGATTTTGTTAATTAGGGTTTTGTCTCTGTGCCCTCTAGTGAGTCTAGCTAAGGGTTTATCTATCTTGTTGATTTTCTCAAAGAACCAACTCCTCGTTTGGTTAATTCTTTGAATAGTTCTTCTTGTTTCCACTTGGTTGATTTCACCCCTGAGTTTGATTATTTCCTGCCGTCTACTCCTCTTGGGTGAATTTGCTTCCTTTTTTTCTAGAGCTTTTAGATGTGTTGTCAAGCTGCTAGTATGTGCTCTCTCCCGTTTCTTCATGGAGGCACTCAGAGCTATGAGTTTCCCTCTTAGAAATGCTTTCATTGTGTCCCAAAAGTTTGGGTACGTTGTGGCTTCATTTTCATTAAACTCTAAAAAGTCTTTAATTTCTTTCTTTATTCCTTCCTTGACCAAGGTATCATTGAGAAGAGTGTTGTTCAGTTTCCACGTGAGTGTTGGCTTTCTGTTATTTTTTTTTGTTATTGAAGATCAGCCTTAGTGCATGGTGATCTGATAGGATACATGGGACAATTTCAATATTTTTGAATCTGTTGAGGCCTGTTTTGTGACCTATTATGTGGTCAGTTTTGGAGAAGGTACCATGAGGTGCTGAGAAGAAGGTATATCCTTTTGTTTTAGGATAAAATGTTCTGTAGATATCTGTCAGATCCATTTGTTTCATCACTTCTGTTAGTTTCAGTGTGTCCCTGTTTAGTTTCTGTTTCCATGATCTGTCCATTGGTGAAAGTGGTGTGTTGAAGTCTCCCACTATTATTGTGTGAGGGGCAATGTGTGCTTTGAGCTTTACTAAAGTTTCTTTAATGAATGTGGCTGCACTTGTATTTGGCGCATAGATATTCAGAATTGAGAGTTCCTCTTGGAGGATTTTACCTTTGATGAGAACAAAGTGCCCCTCCTTGTCTTTTTTGATGACTTTGGGTTGGAAGTCAATCTTATCAGATATTAGGATGGCTACTCCAGCTTGTTTCTTCATACCATTTGCTTGGAAAATTGTTTTCCAGCCTTTTATTCTGAGGTAGTGTCTATATTTTTCTCTGAGATGTGTCTCCTGTAAACAGCAAAATGTTGGGTCTTGTTTGTGTAGCCAGTTTGTTAGTCTATGTCTTTTTATTGGCGAGTTGAGACCATTGATGTTAAGAGATATTAAGGAAAAGTAATTGTTGCTTCCTGTTATTTTTGTTGTTAAAGTTGGCATTCTGTTCTTGTGGCTGTCTTCTTTTAGGTTTGTTGAGGGATTACCTTCTTGTTTTTTCTAGGGCATTGTTCCCGTTCTTGTATTGGTTTTTTTCTGTTATTAACCTTTGAAGGGCTGGATTCGTGGAGAGATAATGTGTGAATTTGGTTTTGTCGGGGAATACTTTGGTTTCTCCATCTATGGTAATTGAGAGTTTGGCTGGGTATAGTAGCCTGGGCTGGAATTTGTGTTCTCTTAGTGTCTGTATAACATCTGTCCAGGCTCTTCTGGCTTTCATAGTCTCTGGTGAAAAATCAGGTGTAATTCTGATAGGCTTGCCTTTGTATGTTACTTGACCTTTTTCCCTTACTGCTTTTAGTATTCTATCTTTATTTAGTGCATTTGTTGTTCTGATTATTATGTGTCAGGAGGAATTTCTTTTCTGGGCCAGTCTATTTTGAGTTCTGTAGGCTTCTTGTATGTTTATAGGTATCTCTTTCTTTATATTTGGGAAGTTTTCTTCAATAATTTTGTTGAAGATGTTTGCTGGTCCTTTGAGTTGAAAATCTTCATTCTCATCCACTCCTATTATCCGTAGGTTTGGTCTTCTCATTGTGTCCTGGATTTCCTGGATATTTTGAGCTAGGATCTTTTTGCATTTTCCATTTTCTTTGATTGTTGTGCCGATGTTCTCTATGGAATCTTCTGCACCTGAGATTCTCTCTTCCATCTCTTGTATTCTGTTGCTGATGCTCAAATCTATGGTTCCAGATTTCTTTCCCAGGGTTTCTATCTCCAGTGTTGCCTCACTTTGAGTTTTCTTTATTGTGTCTACTTCCCTTTTTAGGTCTAGTATGGTTTTGTTCATTTCCATCCCCTGTTTGTATGTTTTTTCCTCTTTTTCTGTAAGGACTTCTACCTGTTTGATTGTGTTTTCCTGTTTTTCTTTAAGGACTTGTAACTCTTTAGCTGTGTTCTCCTGTATTTCTTTAAGTGATTTATTAAAGTCCTTCTTGATGTCCTCTACCATCATCATGAGATATGCTTTTAAATCTAGGTCTAGGTTCTCGGGTGTGTTGGGGTGCCCTGGACTGGGCGAAGTGGGAGTGCTGGGTTCTGATGATGGTGAGTGGTCTTGGTTCCTGTTAGTAGGATTCCTACGTTTACCTTTCGCCATCTGGTAATCTCTGGAGTTAGTAGTTATATTTGACTTTGTTTAGAGATTGTTCTTCTGGTGATTCTGTTACCGTCTCTCAGCAGACCTGGGAGACAGATTCTCTCCTCTGAGTTTCAGTGCTCAGAGCACTCTCTGCTGGCAAGCTCTCTCACAGGGAAGGTGCGCAGATATCTTGTTTTTGGACCTCCTCCTGGTCGAAGAAGAAGGCCCAAAACAGGGCCTCTCTCAGAAGCTGTGTTGCTTTGGCAGTTCCCAGAAGCTGTCAGCTTCTGTGGTGCAGACTCTCACCTGTTCAGACTAATTTCCTAAGTTCTGCTGAGTCCTGGAACCAAGATGGCGACCGCTCCTTTTCTGAGTTCTTAATCTAAGAGAAAGTCCTATTCTTCATATTGGAGCTTAATAAATGCTTATAAAAGAAATCCCATTACCTATTAGTCTTTTAAATACAGACCTCGGGGTAATCTGGCTTAGAAATAAAAGGGATCTCTTTTTTTTAAGACATGATGCTTTACATCAAGTCTCAAAGCAGTGGTGCTAACCTAACAGCCAGAAGATAGACTGGAGCCTGCTATTCTCTTCCAAGGAACAGGCGATGTTCGGTGTGTATCGGTTATTCTGCTGCGTTCTTTTCCTGAAGGGTGTGCACATGACGCTTCCATCCTTACAACAATACATTTTTTTTTTTAATTTTGGGCAAGGCACCATTTACAAATGTGTTAAGTCCCTGTGACAACTGATTAATTTTGCTCTAAGGTTATGAATACAAAACAAGGAGGGTTGGTGTGAACTGTGCATTTTAATGATGTCAAAGCAAAAGTAAAGGATGAGAAAGATAATTTAATTTTCCTTCTCTGAAAGGTCAGTTCTCTTGAGATAAAAATTATCCCCATGGTACCTCTGCCCTTCTCAGAAACTGCCCCTCTGCTGTCTTTGTCTGACTCCTCTCTTCATTGGAGAGAGGAGTATTTATACTTGAAGACTATTCCACTGTCTTGTATAGAACAAAAGAGGGCTTGTAGAGGAGAGAAGAGATCCCCACTGTTTTAAAAATAAACGTAAGGTTTTGTCCTTGGTTCCATCATTGTTAAATTATTGTTAGTAAGACATCTAAGAAAAGAGATGAAATAGAGAGGAAAACCATCATTTAACATCAAACAGTTATTACATGTACCAAGATTACATGTAAAGGTAGATGTTTCTTAAAAAAAAAAAAAAGACATTACTTGATTTAGGGTTTTTGTTTGTTTGTTTGTTTGTTTTTCTATACTCTATCAGGAATATCTTTTTTCCCTGGGTCAGACTGAATCTTTTAAGGCAGCAGGCTTCAGGAAGGTGTCTTTATAAAGTTTGAGTTCAATATAACATTATGGAGTTTGTGGATTAGTATCTGAATGCAAACTTACTGGCAAACACTCAGTTTGTGACTCACTCATTGAGACCCAAAGGGATTATAAAAGCAAATAGGTATTTAAGACATATTACTTATTATTGCCGTAAAGCAAGTAGCTAGCTTTAAGCTGCATCAAATAATGGAAAATGAAGTTGCATTCACGTTGCTTGTTGGGAAACAGGGGCAAGAGAATAACCACAGGATCAAGGCCAGACTCATCCATATAGAATGTTCCAAGCAAGCTAGAACTACATAGTAAGGCTCTATCAGAAAAACAATACAAAACAAAACAAACAAAATGCCCAAAGAGAAAGGATAATCTTAGCTAAGAGTAGGCACTGTTCACCAATATGATGGTCTTTAAGAATGAATGAGCCTGTGTTTGCACATCCAGCCTGTGTATTATTATTCCACGAAATACAAAGATACAGCATGAAAAATCAGGTGAGAAGCCTGAAGATGGAGGAGCTTGTTGTCAATATTGATTTTTAGAGACAATCATATTCATAGCTATTGTCCTCTGGGCCTGTGACACATGTGAGATTCAAATAGGATGAGAAAGATTACTCCAAGAGTTTCCAGATAGAGTCTACCTGTGTGTGCAGAAGGTATTTCACTGTCCCAATGTGACTCAAATAAAGTCTGGTGGAGGGTGAGGCTGTGAGAAGGATTTAAGTATAGGAGAAAGTGTATTGCAGTCAGCAGCTCAGGATTCAAGTTTCTGAGTGTGAGTTGCTAAATCTAATGTACAGATGCACAAACTCCAGACATTTCAGAACTTGGCATTCTTGCTTGAAAATTAGAAGAAACAAATTGCCTGAGCATTCATGACCATGTGAGAAATTATTCCTAAAAAGTAGCCTAAAGAGGAACCACTCTCTCCTCTCAGCAGCATTATTTAGAAAGGTCTGTTCTTGTTAAGTGGTAAAGCTTAATGTAGACCTAAATACTGTGGTTCTAAGCTCTGCCAATGCCTGACAAGTACAGAGGTGGATGTTCTCAGCCAACCATTGGACTGGGATGAGATCCCCAATGGAGGGGCTGGAGAGAGAATTGAAGGAGCTTGAGGAGCTTGCAGCCCCAGAGGAGGTACAGCAGCGTGGGCCAACCAGTTCTCCCAGAGCACCCAGGGACAAGACCACCTTCCAAAGAATATACATGGAGGAACTCATGGCTCCAGCTGCATATGTAGCAGGGGGTGGCCTTGTTGGACGTCAATGTGAGAAGAGGCCCTTGGTCCTGAGAGGGCTCAATGCCCCAGTGTAAGGGAATGCTAGGTCAAGGAAGTGGGAGTGGGTGGGTCGGTAAGTGGGTGGGGGGATTTTTGGAGGAAAAACCTGGAAAGAGGATAATATTTGAAATGTAAATAAAGGGAATATTTAATAAAAAAAGAAAAATAATTATATCATGGGGGGTAAACCTGAAATATCATCACCTTACCATCTTTTTACTAACAAGACTTGTAGATATTCTAGGTATCATAGAAATTCTAGATACTATAGAAATAACCATGTATAAGGCTGATAGCCCACTCCTTAACAGTTTGACTCAGATCTTGTCAAAGAAAAGATCCTTTAATTATATTTATTGAAAAAATGCATAGTTTTAAGCTTAAACCACATTAGGCCTACAGTAAAATAGATGCTTTTTTTTTTTTAATTTCCTGTCCTATAGAGCTTTTAAGTTTCAAATATAGAAGCAAAAGGCTCTTACATCTGTCCCTCTGAGTTCATTCCATAACAACATTAGTTACGTTTTGTAGAGTAATGGAATGCAAAAGGACAAAAGTCTCATGATATCATTGATGACAATAATGGATGATGAAAATATATAACTTCTTGTTTTACTTTCTTCAATGAAGACTACCTAGACACACATATCTAATAAGCCTGGGACACGGACTTAAAGACCAAGTAAAATAGAAGTAAGAAAACTGGGCTTTCCAGGCGTAATTATTCACTTCCTGAACCATTTTGGCAAATACAGTTCTGCATCCCTTACCACACGGTCACCAACTCTCATGACTAAGCTGTGGCTTTTATGACTATTGTCTAGTGGTCAACTGACCTTCTGCTCACAAAGCTATTATGATAATAGGAAACTGGTTTGAATCATAATGTTATTAAGTGGAAAACGATTTTTATAAGCTCATAGTGCCAAATAAATAAATGTTTCAAATGACTTATTCAGACACCCATAAGTTCCTTTGAAATAAGGATATTTCAACGAGAAATATTAGAAATAAGAGAAAACTCGCTAAGACCAATATAACAATCCTTAGAACCCAAAAACTTCCAGCAATTTCAGTTCTAAGATCCCAAAGAGACAGATTTGTATCCTTTGTGATTCTCTGTGAACTTGTCCTTCATCAAGTATAGAAAGTACAGAGTTTTACAAATTAGCAGCTTTATCTTACAGTTGGGGAATAGAATAGACCAAAACCCAATGAATATGAAGAAAATTCCAGCGGAAAAATGAATGAAGTTTATGAACTCCCAGATATAAACAAGTAGCAAAATCCCAAATACATACATTTTAGGAAGCATCTAACTTGTTAAAAATAATATACATAATGTCAAAGTATCCAACAGCCTTCAATTTGATCTCTCAACAGTATGAATGCCATCATTTTTTGCAACACATTGAGTAAGGAAAAAAAAGGTAAATGAAATGCCTGCATTATCACAAAGATAATTTTTTGGTAGATACTGAAAATGGTTTTCTTCATCTTCAAGGACAGATACTCAAAGAAAAGTTGCCCATGTGTAGAGTGTGAACCGTGCTTCACAGTAACCCCTTATTTGTTTCTTCACACTTGACTTGCAACACAGAGGCAGTTTATCCAATTTATATGAGAGTCAGGCACAAAAAAATAAATACAGGAGAAGATAAAGCCAGTATCTTGCAGAAAACGTCTATGAATCAACTGTCAGTATATGTGCTATATGAGTACTGTCTAGCTTACAGTTATGTAGAACTTACTTATTTGTTTGTTTATTTATTTGTTTTTCCTTATGTACATATACTTTGTTACTTTGGCTGTGTGCGGGTATGTGTGTATTTACAAAAGTGTGTATACTTAAATGTGCATGTGGATTAATACAGGATAAAACTCTTACTTTAGCAACTTGTATAACATCAACTGAGATAGGTGTTAGACAGGTGAACTTTCAAGAAATGATTTCTAACAGGTGGCTTTTTTACCACAGCCACTGTTTATATCACACATTTTCTCTTCTTAGCGCAGGAACCTATAGTTCTTTTGTGGGTAGCAATGGCTTCTTAATATCCTAAAGAAACCTCTTTACCAATCTCTTGGGAAACCCCTTGAGCTTAGAATATTATTCATTACTAGAACATTAGAGAGAAGGTGAACTTTAGAGATTTAGAGATAGAATTTGATTAGGAGAAAGCTTTCGTAGATAAACTGACTGAAATTATGGCAGGAAGATTGCAGACATAAGAATCTACAACAATCTGTAATGTTGAAGTACATGGCCAATTAGATTGGGCTCTTAAAGACCTATAAATGAGAGATAAAGTTTAAGAGGACCACTCAGAAGACCAAGAAAGTCATGCCACAGGGCTAATAGCAATGATAAGAGAGTCACAGGTGAAAGATAGATGTACTAAATCAAGTGCCAGATTTTCAAAAAGGGACAATGTGAGCCCAATTTTGCCTACTCCAGAGCTCTAGTTCTAACTGTTGGAAAGCACTGTCTCCACATAAGGTCAGGTGTAGGGCTGTGGTGGATAATTGATTTCTTCTGGTATTTTAATTTCTAGACGGTATTTTCATCATACACAAAGGGAAATCTAGTTTGCAAATTGACCAAAACAATCCATCTTCCAACTCTGGAATAAGTGTTGGTCTTTGTTCTTCCATTTAAAATATGTGAGCCAGAACAATGAGACCAAGATTTTTGGACAAAACCTTAGAATCTTTAATCAGAATGTCAGGATTGTCTACTTGCAACACTAAGTGTTCTTTACTATAGAAGAGTGCATGACAGACTGCTTGTAACCCTTATGCCATCATCTTAAAAATAACAGGTTTGGGGTGTTTTCATCCTATTCTGTGGGACAGATGCTTTGCCGCGTGGTGGTATGAAGATCATTTAGCAATCTCCCTAGGAAACATGGTCAGTTCAAGAATGAAAAACAAGTCATGAAATATACAGGTAAATATTTTGTTATGGAAATCATTAATCCTTCCTTTAACATTTAACCTTTAACCTTATATGAACAATTTATGTGGCCAAAAGATAATATTTGAATCACTAAAATGTTGGGCTTAGCTTACCATTCATATGTTTGTGGCATATTGAGAGACCTGTCATACAACAAAACATGTGGCCCAGAACCAGGAGGCCAGGAAGACCCCTGCCTCTGCTGGAAAAAAGATCTCAAATTTCCATGCATCGGGACACATGCTGGTGAACTCTGTTGGTGACATTGCTGGGGACTGGACATGCTAGAGCTTGTAGAGGCATAAACTCAAGATCATCCCAAACCTTTAATGTCGCCGGCTGCTTCTTGCTGAGAAGTATTTATCTAAAGTCATTTTTGTAATTACTAGAATTAAAACTGATGGGATTTCAGTATCAGTTTCTAGCCTTTATTTCTGAGTTAATTTTAATAACATCAGCATTCTGGTCCCCCAAGCCTGATGGAGTCTCATTTCTTCCTCACTGGGAAATGACCACCTGAAGTTCCCAGAAAGCTCTGTAAATCTATATTCTTAAGCTTCCTTTAATTTTAAAGAGGACAGAAAGCTTCTCACCTGAAAATTTTAATTTTACATTTTCTTATTTTCATAAAAGACTCCTGATTCAGATATTTGAGGAAGGAGTCATATTTTGCCTAGTCGATGAAACTGGTAAGAGGTTGCTTTCCTGGATGAGAATCCTAGTAGCTTTGACTTTGGGTATGCACATCAGAAAGAATTTTGTGAAAGTGAGTTCAGTACAATGTCCCATATACACTGAAATTATATTTGAAGACACAATTTGTTCAACTTCTAAATATAAGAGACTATGTCTTTAAAGTGTAAACATTTTCTCTTTATGACAGGTAATTAAAAATGACGTTGAGAGCTATCATTTTGAGAACTAAGATTGTCATATGTATATAGCCATTCTAAGGGTGTACATGTATAGCATATGCATGTTTGTGTGTGTATGTATATGTAATATATATTCATATATGCAATATGTGTATGTTCATGTGAGGGAGTGACATAGCAGTGCACCTGCTGAGGCTGAGGTCAGAGAATTTCCTTGGTTGTTGGTTCTCGTTTTCCACCTTGTTTGATGTAAGTTTTATTGTTTACTGCTAAATAAACTAGGATCTCTGCCTCACAAATTTGTATAAACAATCCTGTATGCCATCTCCCATCTTTATCCACCACATCAGGATTATAGATAGGTACATGGTACTATGTATGGGTTTAACTGGAATCTGGAGTTCTGACGTCTGGCTTTTATGCTTCTGTAGCCCGTGTTTTACTTATTAAGCTGTCTGTGGAGCCCAGCAATGTTATTTTTGCATACCAAAAATTTTACTAAGGCTGGAATACATTCCCTCAAGGCAGAAGCATTGTACATTCTTATAATATGGTTAAACACACAAAGTTAAAATATGTGAAACAAAACAAGATATAATTGTTAAATTATGATGGTTTCCCAAGTGAAAAATAATGATCATAAAATGTTGTCCTAGCTGTTCCATCCAAAAGTCTTTCAAGACCTTAGTCAGGGATTTTTCTGAAAGCAAACTAAATACAAGCATGAAAAGTAGGCATGTTCAGACTTGAGAGACTTCTGTTTTTGAAGGGTACTGAAGATTCTTCAGAACATATCTAAGACTCTTCTGCTTCCTCAAGTCAGTCCAACAGCTATAAAGACATTTCACAATATGAGACTTTTAACAGCTCCAGTTGTAGGAAGTCTTCTTTCTTACATTCAGAATGAACCTCATCTTTGGATAGAATTTGCTCTGCAAGCTATCTTGCTTTAAACTCCATCCAAAACCTTCTCCTGTCCGTAAGACAGCCAGCTTTGCTCTGGCACAGTGGTTCGTTTTCCTGTGCTTACCTTAATCATGATGTCCTTCCCCATGAACCATCATACATATTCATGGTATCTTGAGGTCACATCCATCAATGAAGACAAAATGTCCTGCCCTCAGGAAAGCTGAAATCACCTGCTCAGGAATGTCCTCACCCTTTTGTGCTTCCCATTATATCAATTATTTTCCAGCCCAAGATAATGCCCCATGTGGAATCTAAATACCATTCCTCTGAAAACCTTGTATTCTCTGAGGTCTACATGCAATACCAGTGGAGGTTTACACATATTTGCTTTTTATAAGTGAGAATATACATGTGCTTGTCCATATACATTCTGTGATATGTCAATATTTTAATAGTCATTTTAGAACCTATCCATATTCAGGACATTTTGATTGACTATCATATATATTTTCCATTCATGCGATTGCCAGCAGATAAATACTTTTAAGCAAACATCTTGCACTTGCATGGCATTTTAACCTTTATGGTAAAATAAATTATCACAGTGATGTGCCTATATAATCACTCCATTTAAAGATAAGTTGCAAAAGGAGCTTAATTCCAATTTTAAATACAGAGAATAAAAGGAAACACAGAAGTTTTCTCAAAGTCACAGAGCAAATCATTCCCCAGCTCAGAGAGTCAGTTATCCTCTGTGATTTCCCTGTGTCTGTTCTTCCTACCTTCTATGTGGCTTAAGTGTCATGATATGACCATAAAGAGCTACAATAAGTTTTCAGTCACCTGTGTAAGGAGGTGAGGTCAGAAGGACAAAGAGAAAAACAACAAAAATTACAGCTGCTAGTGATTCAAAGACCCACTTAGTGCTTAGTTCCCAGTACTCTTCAAGTTGCGTTCCCGCCTCTTCTTTTGGTTCCCATGTTTGTCTGGGAAGAGCAAGTATGATCCCAGCATTTCCTGTTACAGATTGTTTTCATACAAAGAAACTTGCCACGTTCAACTTGAACTAGTCAGTGAACTTACCTGTATGAGGGTCCCATGGACACCTGAGTGAATGATAGGGCTATATATGAGTTTCTGTCAAAATGTGGTAATCATGAAGTAAAAGCACCATGTTCATGCATGATCCTCCCAGTGTATATAAATACACTTCCAAGGGGAGTTTATAACCACCCATTCCTTCTACTTATTACATGGAAGGGCTGCTTACATACAGCCTGGTGATAAGAATTATCTTGTCTTCTTTCAAACTAATTTATTTCTTTGTCTCCCCCCCCTAGATTAATTTACTGCATTGTATATAAAATTCATCAGTGTCAACACAGGTAGTTCTAACATTCTCCAGATTTCAGTATTTGCAAACTCCAGACAGAGCCTTTTTATTATCCATCACAGTTTCTGTCTTTCCCCATGGCAGCTCTTGCTCATCACATGAATGTGGATTCCAAGATGCTGTCTTTCTACCACACAACATTCTGCTTAGAGGAAGATATTCATACATGCTTGACTAAATGGATGACTTTATAACTCCTACTTCCATCATTTATAATTTGATAACATAAAGACTTTAATCCCTTTTGTTTGTTTTCCAGACATTTACTGTCTGCTTTTCCTAAGTAAAGTGTGTAAGTCTGAAGTGGAGTCATTTAGGTAATAGGAATAATAACAATTCTTCACATGTGATTTCCTCATTATTATACCATCTTCAAATAAGATTTTCTACACCCCAAAGGAAAGCAGTATGTGATCATAAAGGTTATTATTCCTATTAAAATCATAGATATGTGTTAGTAGCTCTGAAAATGTCTTTAATGTGTTAAGAGGAAACCTGGAGGCTTCGTCAGCTTCATGACTGAGGAGCTGTGTAGCATTTGTCAAATCAATTAAGCTCTCTGTGTCTGAGAGTTTTTATACTTTTTTGTTTGTTTGTTTTTTTGAGGTTAAAATGATACTTGTTTTCTAGAGCTGTTCATATCCACAAAGGGAAAGCTATGTCTAAGGGGAGGGTAGGCAATTATTTAGATGATTCAAGCCAAAATCAATGCTGCCAGAAAGGGGAAGAAAAAAAGAATGTGCAGTTGAGTCTCAGCTGTCCAGATTGCCTGTCGACATCAATCAAATTCAAAGAATAAATGGTTCAAGGCTTTTGCTTCCCTTTGCTTGTGTTGGGAAGTCACCTCTGTGGTCATGTTAGCTTGTTAAGACCAATGAGAGAATCATTAATGGCTCCAGGCCACTTAGCAGACATCTAAGGATAGTTGAAAATTAGACTGGATTTCTAGAATGTTTGGTTTTCAAAAGCCACTCATCTTTCAAAGTCACCTTCAAATATAGGATCTCATGAAAAGGGAAGGAAAAGGAACCCAAGTTTGGTTCTATGTCCAGTGTCTAGACCCTATCCTGTGGACTTCATTCATTTTCTTAATCTCTAAAGTTTGTCACAGTGTATGAGATATAGTGTCACACAAGAAGAACCAGAGATTCAAATGTGTGCTCAAGTCACATAGCCGAATCTGCAAGAAAAGTTATGATATATGTCATGTCACCTCCATTGCCCTCTGAGCTCTTCCAGACTGAGATCCATAACTGTATTATTATGTAATTTTTTTATCCACAAACCCCATCCCATAATTTCTGAAAAATAAACTGTTCTTAGCAGTCAATGTTTCCAAGAGTTGACTCTTTATGGGCCACTGATGTATGGACTATCTACATAAATAAGCAAGCTCATAAGACATACTAACAGTAGATACCAAGTGGAACTTCAGAGGTTAAGATCTCTTTAGACATGGGGTATGCACTCAGTCTATGCAAACTCCTGCCAAGATATGGACTAGTATAAAAATGTTCTCATTCAATATAGGAGTAGAATAAATTTTGAGTTAACTGTTGTTACATTAACTTGTAGTATGATGGGTGGGTGGAGGAACACACTCATAGAAGCAGGGGGAGGGAGGATGGAATAGGGGCTTCTGGGGGGACTGGGAAAGGGGATAACATTTGAAATGTCACTAAAGAAAATATCCAATAAAAAAGAAAAGAAAAGAAAACCATATAGAACCTCTATAAACTGCTGGTGAAAAGGGGCTTTGAAGCATCATAGGGATGGCTCTCTTGCTTTAATGTTCATGTGGATGTTACAGAAATTGCAGAGAGAGATAGTTATTAAGATTATTTTGTAGTCACTGGTAGGTCTAGTCACACTCCCTGGGCATGTGGGAATACTGATGTGTGCAGGACATGCAGAACCAAGTCAATGCGAGGGAAAGAAAACTGTGTCTTGAAGCTCAGTTTAATGAGCCCCATAACCCATGATGAGTGAGACAGTGTGGCTTCATAGAAATCACCATAAAAAATAGTCCAGTACTGGGTTTTCACCAGAATAAATATAAAACCTGACATGCACTTATCCTTTAAGAGAAGACACACTGGAAATGATGGTGGACAGCTACATGATATGAATATAGGTGATGAAATATGATTGGAGATATTAGAACTAGCCACAGTAGCAAAGGATGCCTGAAAGGCTTCCCCTTTAGCCATCTTGACCATCTATATACTAACAAGGTTCTTAAATTAGAGGAAAATGCCAAGTCCTCAGGCTAAGAACTACAATCAAAGAGACACATGCTTAGCTGGCCATCCTGCGGCCAGTAAGAAAAGATAATGAGACTCTGGTCCCTGTTTCCATGGGGCTCACCATTGTTGTGTCACCAAATGGTTAGGCTCCTGAACCCCTTATAACTATTCTTATGAAATGTCACTCAAGATGTAACTTTTGATTCTCTGCAGCATGATAATGAGAGTGCACACTTCGAGTTGCCAGGCTACAAAAGAGGAGCAGGGTGATGGTTAGGTGGAAGGAAAGAGCCTTTCTGAAAGGCTATGGATGATTCGTGTACAATATAAGAAGCCAGGCTTCCATGGGTGAGGCAAGAAGCAGCTGGGCTTACGGGGGTCTGAAATGAGATTCTTATTTGATTTGCACTGGTAAGGGCTAGATAGTTATTTGAGTTGGGCTGTGTAGATACTCCTCCAAGTTCATAGGGTGATCCAACCATACATATGATGACAAGACTTTGTTTTCACAGTCTGTAAATATTCAAAGAAATTGATTAAGTATATAAGTGGATGTCAGTAACAACAATTTACTTTCTTTAAAAGACAGGGTCCTCGGATTCCTTCTGTGAAAAAATATTTAACTTTGATTATGTGAATCTATGTGGAAATTTGTGCAAATGAATGCAGGTACCTACAGTGGCCAGAATATGAAATTAGATGGTGTGAAACTGGTGTTATGGATACCAATATGAGTAAGCAATAATGGGTTTTGGAGACTGAATTTGGATCCTCTATAAGAACAGTATACATTCATAGTGGTTTACCCTTCATCACTCTACCTTCCCAACTCTTGTTGACATTGTTCTTGAATGATGACCCTAAAGACTAGAGATCTGGATAGAATAAAAAAGGAAAAAGCAGAGATCCAGCCAGTATCCCTCTCTACTCTCTGGCTATGATAAAACAAGCTGCTTGGCTTCTGCATGGCCTTCACTGCAGGACAGACTGAAGCCTCTCAAACCATGATACAGAAAAAAGAAAAATTCTTGTCCCTTAGGTTGTTTCTGTGTGTATTTTGTCACAGCACTAGAAACAACTGACTAAAACATATAGAGACACTAGGTAAATGATCACATAGCTGCTTCCTCAGGGAGTAGCTCCTGTCCCCCATACTCTATAGATAAACAAAGCAATCTTGGAACTCTCCCATTGTTCTTAGCCTTCTCATATTATTTAAATAATATATTTCAATTTATTTTTAGTTTTCTTCAGTTGCCATGTAATTTTGTTCCCTTAGAATTTGTTGAATAAATTTGTTGGAGTATCCTCACCTGTCTTTTTATCATCACATCTCAAATTTAACCTACTTTTAGGAAGCCAGGATTAAAACTATATAACACAATATTTTTGTTTCTGTTCTTTAATTTACTTTCAAATCAGTTTGAATTCTATGACATTTATGGTATTATTATATTCTGGTTAGGAGCAGTGAGCTTCTTCACATAGAATTCTGTCCAAACTGTCCTCCAGGATATCTCTTGAGGGCAGGACAATAACCTTGATGACTTCTTTTCTCAGGACATAGCACATTACCAAAACATAATGACTGCTTTATTCTAGGCTTCTGTGAGAGACCTGAAAAAGTTCCATTTTATTTTTCTAGACTATGGGGAACAGGAACATAGTTATCTTGATTTTTCAGCCAGTATTTTCTATATGGGATATCAAACATGTATAGATTATAGTGTATCAATTTCATAAAGAATAGAGGTGCATAAAATTATCTTTTTTTTTCTTGCTTGTTTTGTACTTGATGTTGCTCCACTTTCCTAAGATTTAGTTTGAAACATATTTTTTTAAAAAAACAGTTTTAAGAATTCTAAAAGTTAGCTTAATAAAATGGGCCAGTCAGCATGATTAATCAAATACCATCCTTAGAAAAGCACAGGAGTGAGAGAGGAAGGAGGTTTGTACAAAGCCCATCATACATATGAATGAACTAGGTAAAGGCAATGCCCTGTCCTTTCCTAAAATCCCTTCCAGACACAGGCTGCATCTGATTACGCTTGATGCCACTCAAGCAACAACATCCAAGGAGGCAGAGTCCCAAATGGAGCTGACAACCAGACATACCATTTAAGCCACCTAGATTTATAGTCTGTTTCCAAATCAGTTTTTCTGCTTTATTCAAAAATAATTTTAAAAAAAGAAAGGCAAAGAGAGATGCCACATGACCAGTTAGAACCAATAAGGGTCCATTAATCTGTCTTGGGTCCTATCACAATGATAGTTGCTCTGGTAATTCTCCCATAAAAAGAAATGTAAAATACATTCCAAAGTGTAGAGATGGGAGGGGACAAGCTTGTCTGAATTCAAGAAGCCTGGGCTTTGAGCAAAATTAGTTCATATTGCTTCTGGCAGGAATTAATTTTGGCCCCTCATTTTATGAGAAAACCATTTGTTGTAAAATATAAGAAGACAGTGTGCAAGCCGGTGAACAAAGGCACCACCTCTCACCACGGACTACACAGTGAAATGGGTTCCAGTCCCTTCACGCCTCGTTAGGACTAGGCAGGGCCAGCTGGCAAGGCCTTCCCTGTCCTGAGGCCTGGGCACCATTGTCCCCAGCTTACCCAGCCCGCATCTCTTTGAAGCTTCTCCAAGGAAACTTTATCCTTCTGTTCCAGCTGGCGTTTCTCTAAGCTCTGGCTTCACTGGATTTTCCACTTCCATTGACACATCAGAGCAAAGATGTAGCCATTAAAATAATGAAGAAAAAGGGAGCCAGCAGGGGGTAAAAATCATCCTGAGGGGAGCTGAAAGGGAATACAAGGTTATTTTAAAAATAAAGAACAACTTCAGGAAAGTAAAATGAACCCCCTTCCTCCATAAACACACACACACACACACACACATACACACACACACATACACAGACACATATACACACACATACACACACACACATACACACACACACATACACACACACACACACACACACACACACACACACACACAGCCGGTGTGTATCCTGAACTCTCCCCATTTTTCACAAAACATTATAAGGAGTGACTTCAAAGAGGCTCTTTGAAAACTTTCCTAGATCTAAATTAAAAGAAGCCAGTAAGATTCCCAAAGTCATTCTGAGACTATGTGCAGGTGCATTGATGGCAGAGTGAGCCTGCAATCTCAGAGTCGCCTTTGTGTGAAAAGACACCATTGTATTCTGACTACTAAGACCGCAGACCACCTAAATCATTAGCCACCCTGGGTGTGGCCTCCTTACTCTCTCTAGCCTGGCTTTGTCCCGCTTCTGCCTAGTGTGGGCAACCCACTCTAGATGATTTCTTTCATTCTTCTAAGAAACATCGAATCTAAACTTAACTGACCATGAAATCATTTTTGGTACTTTTCCACACGGTAGGCAACATCATTGTGATTTTTTTTCGAAATTGGACTGTATGACTTTAACATACAAAAGAGGGCAGGAGTTGCAGCTCGGTCATAAAGGTTTGCCTTGCCAACATGAGGAGCCAAGTTCAGTTTTCAGAAGCTATATTTTAAAAAACAAAAGACAGACATGAGTTAAATGTATTTGCTACCCAAGTTCTGGGTAGGTTCAATCAAGAATACCCCTGGGGTTAACCCAGACTATTTAACAAGACTAAGGTTAGCAAAAGATTGTGAAGAACAAAACAAAAGAAAAAATAGCAGCAAAACAAACAAACAAACAAACCCCACAAAGTATTTGTCCCTTGATGTGCATGGGTATTTTATTATACATGTACCTACACCAACATGCTCACATACATGAATATGCATACATACATACATACATACCTAAAATGATGTAAAGTAACTATATTCTTGCTTTGACATTGTTAAAGGAACACCTTCCTAGAAACTATCCACCAATTCACCTGTCTAAATATCGTCAGACTTCAGTCACTGAAGCCTAAAGTACACTGGAAGATGTCACAGAAAGTCTTAGTGTTTGTAAACAGGGTGTTTCAAATCCTGCACACTCTGCCTACAGATTTTCCTCCCCTGGGCTCTAAATCAAGTACAGTGATATCATTAACACATGTGTATTCTAGCAGCTCTTCCTACCAGATTCTAGCCAGTGACCAAGGAAGTAGTATTCTTGGATGCCTGCTTGATGACACAAGGGTAACAGTTGAGACTAGGAAGTAACAAGCAAGAAAAAGAAAAGTAATTGGGGCCCCTAGTGTTTCAAATAGAAAATTTAATGTACATAAAGTGATTTTTGAAATGAATAACAGAAATGGTGATAAATGCAAAAGGTGTATATTCTTAAATGATGTAAACACCAAAATAGCTAAAATTTGCTATAAGCACCAAAAAAAAGAAGGAGGAGGAGGAGGAGGAAGAGGAGGAGGAGGGGGGGGGAGGAGGAGGAGGAGGAGGAGGAGGAGGAGGAGGAGGGGGAGGAGGAGGAGGAGGAGGAGGGGGAGGAGGAGGAGGAGGAGGAGGAGGAGGAGGAGGGGGAGGAGGAGGAGAAGGAAAAATGAAGTGCCTAAAACATCGATATTTGTGATTTTCCTTTTTAAATATACTCTATAGAATTGGATATGGTCTACAGTATAAGCTCTCACCAGTGTGACCTCAGTGCCCGCTTATGTTTCTAAATCAAAAGGGATAGAAGGAGGCACATGTTTACATAATCTTGGTCTAACTATCTCTCCACCCCCATCAGCGTGTTCTAACCTTACCTCTCTAATACTCTCTTTTCTGTCGATTCTATTATCTGCCATCTTCTACTTTGTGCCTCAAGGTTTAGATGAAATCAACCATTTTCTCAATGTTGCAGACACAGGATCCTATTTTATAGATATTTATGCTTTAATCTTTGTTACAACTCTTACCATAAAGTGATTCAGACTACAATATCTACATCAGTTGACAATTTCTCATTGACATAATAATTCTCTGAGGTAAGATTTTTGATTGTTTGTTTGCTTGTTTGATTTTCTGCAGGGTCACTTTATATAAGGTTGAGGAAATGGACCCTAAACACCTACATTTTTTCTTCCTGAAGAAGGAATTTAAGTCACCATATCTAAATTTAGGATTTACTTGGATGTTTTGTAAAAGGAAGTTGCTTGGCAAACAGAGACAAGTTATCTGGCAATTAATTCTGAAGCCACAGAATATCTTGACCGAAATGTACTGGAGTGATCTAAGGACAACATAGAAAGGGACTTTGAAACAAATAACTTTTGATTCAAGAATTATAGATGTATCTGGTGTGTGTATGTGTGTTTGAGTGTGTATGTGTGTATCTATGTGAATATGTGCATAGTGAGTGAATGGTTGTTATATGTATAAATACGTGTGTGTATGTGTTTGTGTGTGTTTGTGTATGTGTACCTGTGTGTGTTGAAATGCGAAGAGATTCAGAACTGTCTTATTTTGAATATGTCTTTGATGTTCCTGTTTTTACCAATGAATGCTTATTTATTGTCTGCTGATAATATGGCCTTTGTTGTGTAAATATGTGGATGCTTTCTTACAGTAGCCAAGCATACCCTTTAGGTAGATTGATTTCCTTAGGACTGCATTACTGCTGTCACTTTTGATGTATTGTTTCTTTAAAAACTAACTCTTCTTTTGGATTTTATTTGTTTAATTAAAAATGTTCTTCTCAAGAAATGGAAGAATACCTTAGAAGATGCAAAGCTCCTCCATGCTCATGGATAGTTAGGATAAACAGAGTGAAAATGATCATATTACCAAAAGCAGTTCCCATGCAATTCAATGCAGTTCCCATCAGAATTTCAACAATTTTTTTTGCAGGCATAGAAAATGCAATTCTCAACTCCATATGAGAAATCAAAACTCCTAGAATAGTCAAAACAGTTCTGAACAATAAAAGAACTTGTAAAGGATTCACCATCCTTGACCTCAAGCTATACTACAGAGCAATAGTGATTAAAAAAAAAAAACACCTACATGGTATTCATACAGACACAGACAGTTTGATCAATGAAATAGAATCTAAGATACAGAATACCTATGGACTCTTGATTTGTGACAAAGAAGCCAAAACCATAAAGTGAAAAAAAGAAAGCATCTTCAGCAAATGGTTCTGGTCTAACTGGCAGTCTGCATGTAGGAAAGTGCAATTTGATCCGTATCTACCAGCCTACACAAAGCTCAAGTCCAAGTGGATCAAAGACTTCACTGTCAAACCACATACACTGAATCTAATAGAAATAAAAGTGGGAAATAGGCTTGAACACATTGTTCCGATTTTTTTTTTCCTAAACAGAACACCAATGGCTCAGGCTCTAAGATCAACAATTGACAAATTGGACTTCTTAAAACTGAAAAGCTTCTGTAAAGCAAATGATACCGTCAATAGAACAAAACGGCAGCCTACAGATTGGGTCAAAGATTTTAACTAACCCACTTCCAATATATGGCTAATATCCAAAATACATAAAGAAGTCAAGAAGTTAGGCTCCCAAAAATAATAACCCAGTTAAAAAGGGGGTACAGAGCAGAACAGAATTCTCAACAGATTAATCTTGAATGGCTGAGAAACACTTAAAGAAATATTCAATCATCAGGGAAATACAAATCATGATGACTCTGAGATTCCACATTATACCAATGAGAAAAACTAAGGTCAAAAACTCAAGTGACAGCACATACTGGCAAGGATGTAGAGATAGAGGAACACAACCCCAACAAGCTGGTGGGGTTGCAAACTTGTACAACCACTCTGGAAATCAATCTGTTGCTTCCACAGAAAATTAAAAATTGTTCTACCTGAAGACCCATCTATATCATTCCTGAGCTTACACATGTTCCATTATGTTAATAGCAGCCTTATTCATAATAGCCAGATACTGAAAGCAATCCAAATGTACCTCAACCAAAGAATGCATACATAAAATGTGACTCATTTACACAATAGAATACTATTCAGCTATTAGAACAAGGACATCAAGAATTTTGAAGTCAAATGGGTGGATCTAGAAAATATCATCCTGAGTGAGGTAGCCTAGATCCAAAGGGATATGCATTGTATATACTCAATGATAAGTGGATATTAGCCAAAAAGTACATAATATCCATGGCACAACCCACAGACTCTAAGAAGTTAAACAAAAAGGATGGCTCAAATGTAGATGTTTTAATCCCACTTAGAAAGGGGAACAAAATAATCATGGGAGATAGAGGGCGGGAGAGGGGAGAAGTAGGAAAAGGAGGGTAGGATCATTTATGGGGCAGATAGAAAAGAGGCCCAGAGGGATGGAGAATGAATGCAAATACAGCCTCTGGGGGTGGGAAGTGGGGGGAACCTCTAGGAAGTCGCAGAAACCTGGGATGGAGATCCTCCCAGGACTCAATGTGGGTGACCTTAGCCAACATGCCCAACAGTGGGGATACGGAACCTGAAAAGACGATCTCCCATAGTCAGGCAGGATCCCTGAATGGGGACACCAACTCACCTATAAAACTTTTGACCCAAAATTGTTTCCGTTTAAATGAAATGCAGGGGCAAAAATGGAAGAGACTGAAGGAATAGCTAATTAGTGACCAGCCCAACTAGGGATCCATCCCAGCGGCAGGCAGCAAAACCTGACATTACTACTGATGCTATATTGTGCTTGTAAACAGGACCCTAGCATGGTTGTCATTTGAGAGGCATTACCAGGAGCTGACTGAGACAGATGCAGATTCTCACAGCCAAACACTGGATATAGGTAGGTATCCTTATGGAAAAACTGTCAGAAGGATTGAAAGATCTGAAGACAATGGCAACCCCATAGGTGGACCAACAGTGTCAACTAACTTGGATCCCTGAGAATTCCCAGAACCTAGACTACCAACTAAAGAGAACACATAGACTAGTCTAAGGCTTTTGGCCTCAGAGGGAGAAGATGAACCTAATCTTGTAGAAACTTGATGCTCCAGCATGGCAGGATGCCTGCAGGGTGGGGAGAGCCTCTCAGAGGCAAAGGGCAGGGTAGACAGGGGAAAGAAATCTTCAAGGAGGGTCCGGGAAGAAAGAAGCATTTGGGATGTAAGTAAGTAAAATAATTAATTAATTTAAAAAGAAAATATATATTTAAAAATGTTCTCATCTTTTCTTTGTCTACCTCCCCAAAGGAAAGCAGGGCCTGAGCCAGTAGCCTTCAGAGCTTAGCAGAGTCTTCATCTCCACTATGTCCTTCAGGGCTTAGCAGAGTCTTCATTTCCACTATGTCCTTCAGGGCTTAGCAGAGTCTTCATCTCCTCTATGTCCTTCAGGGCTTAGCAGAGTCTTCATCTCCACTATGTCCTTCAGGTCCTTCCCTTTGAATAATTGCTCTAAAAGAACATCAAACAACTCATGGATCCCCTGACTGATTTTGTTATAGAATTTATCAAAATATGTATTAAATCTAATAACTAATAACTATGGGTATGATGAGGCCCAGATCATATGCCTGAAGTATAGTACCCAAACAGCAGTCAGTTTGAGTGGTTTATCTCAATGGTAAATGTATTATGTAAGATCTGATCTTTAAATTGAGCACTGGGAGAGATAAATAGGACAATCAAAAGGACTCCTATATAGTCACAAGAACTTTAAGCCATCTGGTCAAGGGAAAAGAAATCAGTAACACAACTGGAGTCTCCTGTATCTAAGGGGATGGGTTTAACATCACTGTCTAGCTGTGAGTCACAAGAAACTGACAGCTAATATTTAGAAACCTGAGCTAATTCACACTAACACAAACACACACATACACACACACACACACACACACACACATACATACACACACACACATACATACACACACACACACACACACACAGAGAGACAGAGACAGAGTAAGAGGGGAGGGAGACATTCACAGATACAAAGATAGAGACACAGACAGAATGCATAAGGCTGAAATATTTCCTACCAAAGGAACAAACAAACAATTTAATTTTAGTGTCTCATCAAATTGATAAAGCCAAAATTAAAATCTTTTTTTTTTGATGTAGAGTAAGGTTGCAAAAGAGTGACATGGATAAACAGACAGGACAAAGGTACAAACCCCACTCCATCAAAATTGAACAAACCAGAGATTCTGGTCCAAGCATTTGTTTAGAGTTCTTTCAGTAACTAGTATGAGTTCCACCTTGGTAAGAAACATGGCTTCCCTCACTTTCATATGCAAAACAATCAATAAATAATAATAATAACAATGTAAATTTTCTTTTTGGAACCTCTAGAAACTATTTTATCTGTCACGGTTTTTTAAAAAAACACAGAATTTATGCACATTCACATTTACAAAGCTAAACCATAAGGGACACAAATTTACACAAATATGTAACTTCTTCTGTATTGTTTTAAGTAGACATGTTTCTCTTTTATATTAGCATATATTGATTATAAAAATAAGATTAAATTTCATTGGGAACATTGCTGTACTTAAATTTGGGGAATATGTTTAAATATTAATTTGGTATTTTGCCTTTAAAAAAATAAAACTTACTTGTGTGTAATTTGTTTGTTTATTTATGAAGGAAAGCTGTGACATATAGCAGAGACTGGCTTGAGACTCGTGATTTCCTTGTATAGCCTCTTAATTCTGTGATTACAAGCATGCCATCATGCCCAGCCAGAAAGAATATGATGCTTTGAATGATTCTTTATTAACCCTTGCTGTCACCTTAGCTGTAACTTAGTATTGCCAGAAAGTTGAATAATGTGGAATTGCTCTAACCCCCAATAGTTTTGCAACTCTGGGGAGGGGGGGTAGCAGAGCAAACATAGATTTTCTGGCACTTCACTGTCTTCTCAAGAGTCACCTCATATATATTCACTGGGTTCCCCTTCTGTGCTAAATGTCCCAAATGTGTGTCACTAAGATTTAAGCCATAGCTACCCTGCCCTCAAAGCACAGATTCTAGAAGGGACTGTGATACAGATATCTGGAATAATCTAGATGATGTCAACAAGGAAATTCAAAGCCTGCCAGAGAAGACAGGAGCCTACTTCCTATGTTATATTGTCATGCCCCAATTTCCTCATTTATAAAATAGCCATCATATCAGCCGGTGGTTTAAACCCTTGAGTGTATATAGGCACATAATAAAAGTATAACATCTGGAGATACACTTCACATTCATGAATCAATCAGTTACAATATTTCTATTGTCTTTTCATAGTTTTTACCTGCCTCTTGACTCCAACCATTTTTGTGCTGATTCTATGGTACTTGTGTTCATACTTAGACTTGAGTGAGTGATGTTAAGATTTGATCATTTCCTCACTTGGAATTTTGTCCGCTGCTGGATGCCACATCTTGCTTCGTAGCTGCTGGCTTTTTATTGGAAAGAACACACATAAAGGAACATATGTATATTTACAACTGTATTATGCAATGACAGAGCATAACATTGCAAAGTGATTGAATGGAGTGTTTACACATCAATATGACATGGAACAGGAATCTTTATTGCTTTCAATTTAAAGAGCCATGAAGACCTTTAAGACTAGAAGAACTTCTGAGGGAATCACCATCCCTAAAAACAAATAAACAAACAAACAAAAACAAAACAAAACAAAACAAAACCCATGGAATTCATACAGAAACAGACAGGTTGATCATTGAAATAAAATCGAAGACCCAAAAGAGAAGCTAAATGTCCTCATGTATATCTTTTTCTATAGAATATGGAAGTCTCATATAGTTAGGTTGCTTGTTTAAGGTAAAGACCAATGAAAAAATAAGAGCTGTGTTTTATTATTTATTCATATTATTTCCCTGTCTAGGACTCTTTCTCCATGACACTGATCTAGCCAGATAGTTCAGGTGCAGATTGGAAAGTCAGCAGAGGATCCAATGAGGTCATTCTTGATTCTAATACCCAAAATAATCTTTCCTGATCACTATCAAGTTACTAACCTCTGTTGGCTTTCTCTAGTTATTTTTTTCTCTTTATCTTCTAGTAGTTCTCCCCTCTAAGTCCTCCCTCCTACAGTTCTTCAACCCATTCCTCCTTCACCTTGCCTCCTACACAATGCTTCCCTACCAGGCCTCCCTCTTCCCTAGGACCTATAGTCTCTCAATGATTAAGCACATCTTCTCCCACTGGGGCCACACCAGGCAGACCTTTGCTATATATGTGCCAGGGGCCTCACACCAGCCCATGTATGGTCCTGGTTGGTGACTCAGTCTCTGGGAGTTCCCTGGGGTCTTAGTAAGTTGAGACTGCTGGTCTCTCTACAGGTTAGCTCTCCTCCTCAGTTTCTTCAATTCTTCCCCTATTTCAACCACAGGGGTCCTATACTTCAGTTTAATGGTTGGGTGTAAGTATCTACTTTTCTCAGTCAGCTGCTGGTAGGGCCTCTCAAAAGACAGCCATGTCAGACTCCTGTGTATAAGTACATCATAGCATCAGTGTCAGGCCTTGATGCCCTCCAATGAGATGGATCACAAGTTGGGTTGGTCACTGGACTGCCCTTTCTTCATTCTCTTATCCCAGCAGTTCTTCTAGACAGGAACAACTGTGGATTAGTAAACTTATCCCTCCACTTGAGGCCCTGTCTGTCTATTGGAGGTGAACTCTTTCAAGTTCCCTCTCCCCACTGTTAGGCACTTTGGCTAAGGTCACACCCATTGAGATCTGGGAGTTCTTCACCTCCCAGGCTTCTGATAATTTCTAGAAGGTCCCCCCACATCCCATCCCAAAATGCTGCTTATCTCCATTCATTCTCTCTTTCCTTCACGATCAGGCTGATTCTATATAAAGTCATCATTTCCCTTTGGGTATAATATCTATATATGACATATAGATAATAGATGATACATAGATGATAGGTAGATGATAAATACATTGCAGATAATTATAGATGATAGATGATAGATAGGTAGATGGTAGATGTTCATATAGCATATGTTGTACACACATACAAATACTTCTCCATGATAAATTATATATATATATATATATATATATATATATATATATATATATATATATATAATACTCTTCTACTAATATAACAATTTGAGGGTTCTCTCAAAGTTCATTGTTAACCTCACTGTGGAATATTTAAATACTAACCACAGTTAATTTTATTTCCCAACAGTCTAATAATTCCATTTTCCCTTCCTCTGTTGAAGTCAAATTCTTTGCCTCACATGTCTCCACATTTCATGCTAAAACTGAAAGGCATTAGGTACCATCTAAGCAAGGACTTGCAGATGTGGTTTTGGCAGTCAACAGGTATGAACTTGTCTTTATTCTTCATTTTCCATTTATATTTGATTGAGTTTGCCTAGGCATAAAATTGTAAGCAGGAGATTGGTTTCTCTATGAATCTGAATCATTTCTCCATCTTTTCAGCTTCAAATAGCTCAGTGTTTTCATTCTATAAACAAACTACATACAATAATTCTGACTTCTGCTTTATTTACTGGTTGGATTTCTGTTTGTTCATTTGTTTGACTATTGACACTTTAGGGCTTTTGTTCATCCCACATATCTGGAATTTCATAATATTATCCTTGGCCAATTATCTATTTACACTCATCGTATGTTAATCTCAGCAAACTTTTTTTTTTAAAGTTTAGAAACATATCATTCATGTCTTGGATTTTCATTATATTATCCTTTTGACAAATTTATATATATTTTGACTAATTCTACTTTGCTAATCTGATCAAATTTATGATTTAACATTCTAAAGATGGACTTATCTTTTTACTTTTATCTTCTTTTGTCTTTTGCTTTCTAGACTGGTTTTCTGTCTTATTGCATGTCTATAGCATCTTATTTAGTTGCACATAGGATTCTCACACATAGTACATGTAATTATATCAGAATTTATTAGTCAGTATTCATTGTTAAAATTACAAATATGGGTGTGTGTGCAAGGAGGTATGTATTTGAAGGAAAGTATAAATTGCCTAGAGGCTGCACAATTGTTGTAGTGTGTAAAAACCTTTGTCACTCAGAGCAGTAAAATAATGGATATTCAGGCTGAAGAAGAGGACTACACAAGTCACCCACTCTCCATTTTTACTCTCTATAAGCTGAAGAGAGTTAACAGGACTGTGGCTCTGAATCCTAGATGTTACCATCATAAGGGAGTTAGAATTGCTGTGCCACACAACTGACATGATTAGAAAAAGCCTGCTTCAGTTATAATATGAGGCAGTTTTTTATTATCTTTGAATGTCTTTTTTTCATGTTTTTCAAACTTTATTCTTATGTTAGCATTTAAAAATGCTTGAAGTATCTGAGAAGAGAGAAATGTCAAATATATCGAAGTACGTTATTATTGGGTAAAACTCTGACAGAGTTTTCAAGAAAAACTAGTGAACTTAGCATTCAAATTGTAGAATACTTAATTTGTTAAGATTTTTTTCAATACTTAGTCATCCCACTGGTGACAGCAATGCCTGCCATGTATGGAGAGGTGTAGGAGTGGGTGGGTGATCATTATGGGTACACTTGCAAGAAATGCATTGTTCTTTTTCCTACTGGGGAATCCAGAAGTCAAATAGGACTCCAGGGCAGCAACATAACAACAACAACAACAACAACAACAAAAACCCAAGAACAACAACTACAAAAATAAAGCTCAAAAGATCCAAGATTATTCCTAAACTCATAAATAACTGGTATCATCAATTGTCCAGCATTTACACAGAATGTTCTAGGTTTGCTTTACACTAGACCCTCAAACTCTTAGGTCTCTAAAACCCTGTATCCTATCCAAATATTAATATCATGTTTATGTTACTGTTATAGGACTAGAGATTTCGTGTATAATTCCCCTGTGTGATGCTCTCCTTAAGGCAATCTTATAGTGACCACACCTAACCTGGAAAATCAGCCAAGAGGACTTAAGAGGACTAAGCAACTCACTCACCATTTTTACTCTCCACAAGCTGAAGATTGTTAAGGACTGTGTCTCTTTCATGGGAGGCTTCCATGTGTCAGTGCTAGATGCAGTGTGGGAAGTTGTTCTTCTTGGAAACTAACAAAACCTGTACCCACACCCTTGTACTAGGACTCTCTATTTTGACATAAAATGGTGTTATTATGACGATGATGGTGGTGATGATATAGGAATGATGGGAAGAGATATTAGTGATCTGTAGTAACCTTGACTATCTACAGGCTTCCAGGACAGCATAGCCCCTAGCACTTTGAAGAAAAGGATATGAAGTTGCTTTAAATTTCAATCTACAACTGAAATATGCAAGATGGATAAGCTCCTTCTTCTATAATTAAACTCAATTTAGATTTCAAATTCTCAATCTTCAGAACGTTAATCAAATCAGTTCCCTTGCTTTCTTCTCGGAAACACTTACTCTTAGTTTATGAAGGCTATACAGCTACAAAACACCACCAATAAATACATCTCTAGGCCTTGATCAGTTCAGATAGGCTACCACACAGACTGACTACCTCTCCTCATGGTTCAGAGATTCTGTTACACATACAATACTCACAGGCAGTATTCCTGCAATGATTTGGGGTCATGAATGATATTGCTGAGGATTCAAATTCCCAGGTTTCTCCGTAGGTTTTTAAATCTGAGTCCATATCTTAATGATTAGAAAGTGCCTGTTTTCCCAATTCTCCATGTCTTTCAGGTGAAGCACACTGCCAGCTAATATTATCAGTAGTAGTAGTAGTAGTAGTAGTAGTAGTAGTAGTAGTAGTAGTAATAGTAGTATATTCCCCTCTCAAATTCCATGTCTTCGCTTGTCCCTGAAACATGTAAGTTTTTAAACTGCATATGTTATTATCACTTCAATTCTATAAAAGTATGACATCAAGTGATGGACTGGTAAGTTACATTATTGACACACCATGTAACTTTTGAAAATACTCCAGTTTACATGCCATGTGACACAACAAGATCAGGATTTCTCCAAGCCAATCTTTCATATGTTCATACTCACATATTACCTTGGCTTTCCCCATTCTTTTCCAGATGGGCAATTTCACTATTGGCTTTTGATTCAATTTACTTATTCATTCATTATTGATCCTGCAACTACTGTATTTCTATAGCTTGACAAAATTTACTTTTCTGCACTCAAGTTCGGTCTCTGTATGTTGACAATTCATACTAATGGTTGTGAACCACTCCAGCCATTGTCAATCACTGAAAAGAAGCGATTACAAGAGTAGAGAGGAGATATGACTATTTGCTTGTGTATTTTCCCATTTGGTTCCTGATGGAAAAGATGAGACTAGAAATAAATATGGTGGGTGTCTACAGTACAGCTTCTTCAGAAAAGGAACATCAAATGGTATTTTTATAATTAAATCAAATACTTTCAAATCTCAAGGCATCTGGCACATGTTTAAAACAACTAAATGCATAAAAAAACAGTGGAGAGAACAATTGCTTTTCTCAAATGTTAAAAATTATAAAAAGTAGTTGTTTGAATCTTTCATTGAGCTACTAGAGATCAGAAAGGAATTCAGAAAAACTTAAACAGGTCAGTAATCTCATGTGAAAGACATTATCAGGTGAGTAAACCAAGAATAACCAGATACTTTCAGGTTGAAGCTAAACCTGTATATTTTCTGAAAATGTATACTCTCTGAAACATCTTCAATAAACTTGTCCACCAGGAATTAGGCTGGAGTGGGTGGAGGAATAGTGAGTGGGACACAGGCTAAAAGTTGAGACTGTTTATTAAGGATATAAAGCCATGTTAAACTAGAACAATGAACAACCTATAGTCACCAAGGGAACTTTTACACCTTCTGGTGGAAGATGATTCAGGGAGGCAGCCAGAGTTTCATAATAATCGTTCTGAAGCTGATATGAAAAACAGTCTAAAAAAAGGAAATTGGAGTGAAAACAGTTAAAGGAGCAGGAGTGTCAGCACAAACAGAAGTGGCATTGCAATAGCAAACAAGGGAAGTTGAGCTTAGATAGTACTGGGATTTTATCTAATCCTGAATACAATCATTAGTCATAACCACTGTGATGGGATAGGTAGGGAAAGTATCCACAGTGGTAAGCAGTGGGACTCATTTCTGCACCTACCATTCTTCCCTTTTTCCTGTTTTATTTCTGCCCTTGTCCTATACAGTGATTGCACATACGAAGTTAACAACATGATTTAATGAGAGGGACGCAGGATTAGCCCCATCAAAATTCTACTGTTGTTTTCCAAGCACAATGACTTCTTAAAAATACATTAAAATGTGTGTGTGTGTGTGTGTGTGTGTGTGTGTGTGTGTGTGTGTGTGTGTGCATGCTTGTACATTTGTGTATGATGATATGATGTGTATCTGAGAGGTTTCATTTTGAAATGTCTTCCTATAAATGCTAGCACACCTGTGAGGAAAAGGACTTTATGCAATAATATTCATATTTTATCTTATGTTGACATAATCCCAAGTTTTAGCAGGCTCTTGACACCCAGGCCAATGTTGAGGGTGTTGCAAGCTGGGGAAGCTGGGAGCATACACAATGACATGTCTTTACGAAATAGTCAATATGTCAACAACTCTCTTTATTCAGAATGGGCAGAATTGGGCTAAAATGTGTTTTCCCTCCATCTCTTTGAGCCTTTTGTGTAAGTCCTAGGAAATCTGAGAACTTTCTGGGATCCCTCAGACACTCTTGTATAAAGAGCAGGAGTCCAATTAAACCTATTGAAGGAGAATGAAGAGTGAGTGCTTAAAGCAGAGTGAGAATTCTGTGAGAACTAGAGTCTTTTGTTATGGAGAGAATATCATCTGAATTGGAGCTCAGTGGCTATCTTGAACACATAAGATGGTCTGTCTATACAGACAGTCCTTGTTCTTGTCACTCTGGCTTCTGCTCTGAGGAGTAGGGCTTTACGAATCACCAGGAGACTGCTCCTAAAGGCAGATGACACAGAACAGCAAGCATGTTACCATGTACATCATCTCTCTGCAGGGTATGTGGGAGCAGCACAGAGCTGGTGCTGCTTGGCTCTCCCCGGGGGAACTCATTCTATTCTTCACAATATCTTGCCACTCATTTGTAGGCAGAGAACATTGTTAAAACTGAATGCTGAAGTTTGGGGAAAATGTCAGCCTAATTGTTGACATACTCAGCTATCTCATGGGTTGGAATCTGAAATCAGAAGCCTCAGAGCACACACCTCCTTGTGGGTGAGATGCTGGATGAAAGGAATGTTAGGAGAAAGGGGTGAGCATTGTGAATAGGAAGGAGGTACTGGGGAGCGATATTTCTTATAATCTAATTGCTCTGTTTTATAGAATCTGATCATTAGGGGATCCTGGGCATGATTCCTCAGAGATGTTCTTGGGAAATAAAGCAAGAGGCTATTAAACAGGAAGTTTAAATATAGCTACAGGGAGGCATACTTCTGACAACTTGACAGATGTCTTGGAGTGACGACTCCTTCCTTCATCGCTAATTACAAAATCATTTGTCTTAAGGAAAGGACAAAAGAGAAGTAATTATGAAAAACATGATTCTTAAGGGATAAAAAGATAACATCAGTCTAAACCATGGAAGCAATCATAACCAGTTAGAATCCTTATTAGTTTGGTGGAACCAATGACAGCTTGCTGTTTTAGAAACCAGAGGGAACAGAGCTCCTGAAGTCTAGGAAAGAAAGCATTCAGTTTCTTGTTATGCTAAACTTATCCCAGACTCAGGAGACTTCTTTGATGAACAGTTCATTAAAATTTCCGACCGCAGATGAATTTGAGCTAAAATACACAAATGTTTTAATTATACATTCCTTTTTAATTACACTAATGACTTGTAATGTGTTTATGTTGGTTTAGATTTTAATTTCTTGCTTTAGATTAGGTAGTTGACTTAAGGACTGTGCTTTTCAGTAAAATAGTGTGATTCATCAGTGTTTGATTATAAATTAATGCTCATATGTAAAGAGCTACTGACCTTGGAGGAATACATCTGCCCATGAACCATTGGCTTCCTTCTGGGGCCAGGGACACAGATCATGCCATCTTGTAGGTAAAAGAGGCAAATTTTTCTAGAGAAAAAGCTGAGCATAGTTTCCAGGAGGACAAAGCACTGAGGAAGGGATAGATATGTAGATCAACAGGGAATGTACTCGGGCCCTTTATAAGACAGCTCTGTCTATCAAAGTACATATACATGCTGATGTAATAAGAGCCACAATGAGAACAGAGTCAGACTGCAAGGGAAAGACAAAAACCTTAAAATTCTTAATCTCCTTGTGTTGTACTATGAATGAGAAATTTTTCTCATAGGTTCATGTGTTTGAATATTGTGTTCCCAGAAATTTGGGAAAGTTATGAAACCTTTAGGATGTGGAGCTTAATTGAAGGAGATATATGTCATGGCATGTGCTATGGAACTTTACAGCCTGATCATACTTTCTGTTCTCTCTGTTTCCTGTTTGTGGGTCAAATATTGTCAGTCTTTTACCTGACTGACAAGGCTGGCCTTATATGCTTGCTGTAATGCATTCTCCAATATGATGCACTGTGTCACCTCTGAAACTTGGTTTTTGTTAAGGTGTTTTATCACAGCATCAGAGAAGTAACTAACACCTTATAAAACCTTTCAGGGACAACTCATTTTCAAGCCCTCTCATTTCAAGCCTTCCAATGTAACCTATTGCCTCAGACAATGCCAGAACAAAAACAAAGACCTCAACGTAAAACCAGAAGTACTGAACCTGATAGAAGAGAAAGTGGGGAATAGCCTTGAACTCATTGGCACAAAAGTCTGTCTGCATAAAACAGACCCTAAGCACTTAGCACAGGCACTAAGATCAAAGTTAATACATGGGACCTCATAAAATTAACAAGCTTCTAGATGGCAAAAGGCATCATCATTTGGACAAAGCATCAGCCTATAGAATGGGAAAAAATTTACCCAATTCAACATCTAATACAGGGATGATACCCAAAATATATAAGGAACATGAAAAACTAAATATCATGAAATCAAATAATCTAATTAAAAATGGGTTGCAAATCTGAACAGAATTCTCAACAGAGAATATTCAAATGACTGAGAAACAGAAATATTACACATCTTTAGCCATGAGAGAGATGCAATTCATAACTACTTTGGTATTTCATCTTACACTCACAATGTCTAAACCTTAATAAAATAAGTAACCGTTCATGATGGTGAGGTGGACACTCATTCATTGCTGATGGCAGTGAAAAGTCCTATAGCCACTATGCAAATCCGAGTGACAGTTCCTCAAGTAGACAGGAACCCATATAACTCAAGATCCAGGTATACTACTCTTGGATTTATACATACAAGATTCTTATATTACCATGAAGACATTTTTTTTCAAAAGTGTTCATTTATGTACTGTTCATAATAGCCAGAAATGTGAGGAAGAAGAAAATCTAGATTTCCATCAACAAAAGGAAGGATAAAAAAAATCAAGTATTATTCAACCATTTTAAAACATCACATTATGAATTTACCAGCAAATGAAAGCAACTAGAAAAATCACCCTGAGTGAAGTATTCCTGACCATGAAAGAAAAAAATATGATGTATAATAACTTATAATTGTATAGTAGGTGTTAAGTTGATGATAACAAGGCTACAAACCATAGAACCATAGAGGGTAGCTATAAAGCAGATAGATATCCTTAGGAAAAGGAAATATATTAGATAATTATGGATGAATAAGGGTGTTGGAATAGAAGGAACAAGTAGGGATGAAGAGAGATGTTGAAGAAGGTAATATGGGGAAAATTAGCTAAATTTAAGGGGCATTTGACTGGGAGTATGGAGATTTAATACAGTAGAAACTTCCTAAAGTATATGCATATATGAAGGATATCTAAATGAAATTGCCAAATAATGCTTGAGACAGAGTCCCAGCTGGCCATCTCTTTTCAACCTGGCTGGAGGTAGATCTAATTGAGTTGTTGGCCAAAAGGTTTCCATTCAATTCCCAAACAACCTAGGGTGTGACAAGGCCATTGTGTTGCTCTTCTCAAACCAACAGCAAGGCCCCATTGTTAAGACAACACCTATACAACTCATCAAACACAGAGAAGTTGAGCTGGTGCCCCACCTAGAACCTTCACCCCTATATTTTAGAGTCTTTAGTACAGAAAGGTACTATGCATGCTATGAAAAGAAAAAGGCAAACACAAAGCTAGCCAAGTTTTGATGAGTGATGAGGGAGGGAGAGAGAGAGGCAGGGAGGGAGGGAGGGAGTGCTCTAGAGACATTGGAACACTTAGCTTCAAATGGGATATCTTTAGGAACTGTCTCCCATCAGAGCTCAAGGAACTCATCAGAAGAGAATGCAGAAGGAATGTAAGAGCCAGAGTTAATAGAGGACATACAGAAAACAAGGCTTTCTAGATCAACATGAGTTAGCTCATAAAGACTCCTAAAGACTGAAGATTTTGGCTTTGAGTTTAGTGTTCTTATGAGATTCCTGAGTGTGTGAATGAGTGGGTCTCTTTCTAATCCTGGTGCCTTTTCTTGGGGCTATTTTAATTTTACTGCTTTGTCCAATGTTGATGTGATAGTTTTTTTTAAGATACCATATTTTATTACTTTTTATTAAGTATTTTCCTCATTTACATTTCCAATTCTATCACAAAAGTACCCGATACCCTCCCCCCCACTCCCCTAACCACCCACTCCCACTTTTTGGCCCTGGCTTTCCCCTGTACTGGGGCATATAAAGTTTGCAAGTCCAATGGGCCTCTCTTTGCAGTGATGGCCAACTAGGCCATCTTTTGATACATATGCAGCTAGAGTCAAGAGCTCCAGGGTACTGGTTGGTTCATAATGTTGTTCCACCTATAGGGTTGCAGCTCCCTTTAGCTCCTTGGGTATTTTCTCTAGCTCCTCCATTCGGGAAACTGTGATCTATCCAATAGCTGACTGTGAGCATCTACTTATGTGTTTGCTAGGCCCCGGCATAGTCTCACTAGAGACAGCTAAATCAGGGTCCTATCAGCAAAATCTTGCTAGTGTATGCAATGGTGTCAGCATCTGGAGGCTGATTATGGGATGGATCCTGGAAATGGCAGTCTCTAGATGGTCCATCCTTTTGTCTCAGCTCCAAACTTTGTCTCTGTAACTCCTTCCATGGGTGTTTTGTTCCCAATTCTAAGAAGGGGCAAAGGGTCCACACTTTGGTCTTCGTTCTTCTTGAATTTCATGTGTTTCGCAAATTGTTAACTTATATCTTGGGTATTCTAAGTTTCTGGGCTAATATCCACTTATCAGTGAGTATATATCATTTGAGTCCTTTTGTGATTGGGTTTCCTCACTCAGGGTAATGCCCTCCAGGTCAACTATTTGCCTAGGAATTTCATAAATTCATTCTGTTTAATAGCTGAGTAGTACTCCATTGTGTAAATGTACCACATTTTTTGTATCCATTCCTCTGTTGAGGAACATCTGGGTTCTTTCCAGCTTCTGGCTATTATAAATAAGGCTGCTATGAACATAGTGGAGCATATTTCTTTCTTACTAGTTGGAACATCTTCTGGATATATGCCCAGGAGAGGTATTGCGAGATCCTCCAGTAGTACCATGTCCAATTTTCTGAGAAACCATCAGACTGATTTCCAGAGTGGTTGTACAAGCCTGCAATCCCGCCAACAGTGAAGGAGTGTTCCTCTTTCTCTACATTCTCGCCAGCATCTACTGTCACCTGAATTTTTGATCTTAGCCATTCTAACTGGTGTGAGATGGCATCTCAGGGTTGTTTTGATTTGCATTTCCCTGATGATTAAGGATGCTCAACATTTTTTCAGGTGTTTCTCAGCCATTCGGTATTCCTCAGGTGAGAATTCTTTGTTCAGCTCTGAGCCCCATTTTTTAATGGGGTTATTTGATTTTCTGGAGTCCACCTTCTTGAGTTCTTTATATATATTGGAAATTAGTCCTCTATCTGATTTAGGATAGGTAAAGATCCTTTCCCAATCTGTTGGTGGCCTTTTTGTCTTATTGGCAGTGTCTTTTGCCTTACAGAAGCTTTGCAGTTTCATGAGGTCCCATTTGTCAATTCTCGATCTTACAGCACAAGCCATTGCTGTTCTATTCAGGAATTTTTCCCCTGTGCCAGTATCTTCGAGGCTTTTCCCCACTTTCTCCTATATAAGTTTCAGTGTCTCTGGTTTTATGTGGAGCTCCTTGATCCACTTAGATTTGACCTTAGTACAAGGAGATAGGAATGGATCAATTCGCATTCTTCTACATCATAACCACCAGTTGTGCCAGCACCATTTATTTTGCTACATTTTATTATTATATATTAGAAGCCTGTTCTTTTCTAGTGAAAAAAGAAAGGGAATTGTTCTAGGTGGGATGGGAGGTTCCGGGGAAACTAGGAGTAGTGGTGGTGGGCTGGGGGAAGGATATGTGAGAAATTAATCTATTTTAATAAAAACAAAAGGAAATAAAAAGAAACTTGAAAGATCATGACCTTCCATATTTCCATATATTTCACAAATAAATATATATGTGAAATTTTAATAAAAGATTTCCAGGAAACATATAATCAAAATGTCTCTAAAACTTCCTAAAATTTTCATGCTGATGTATATGCCACATCCATTCTTTAAGTGCTTTCATTTTTGTAAGTATTTTGGGATTCTTCAGAATGAATGAGTGCTGCTTTTTTCATAGGAGTTGAGGAATCAGGCAAATATACCCATTTCCATCCCTTTCCTGAGCAGTGTTTATAAGTGCCTTACTTCCTTTATTGCAGTGACTCTTTCTTGTTCTGCTCTGGCAAGAAAAACTCCATTTTTCTCACCAAAAATATTCTTTATAATTAGAACAGAGCAAAAAGTTGCTATTCTGTTTGGACTTGGACTTATGTGATCCAAGTTAGTCATTGTCCCAAGTACAGAGGCTTTCTGACAAAAGACACAGAACTAGAAACAAGCCTACCATGATAAACAAAATATATAAATAATTTCCTTGTCTATTTCTTACTGTTCTTTCCCTGTGACAACCACCCAAGAGGATGCAAACAAAATAAATAAAGGAAAATTATTTCACCCTTGATTTTAAAGATTTCATTCCACGGGATCTTGGCTTCCAGAACGCTGTGGACCACTGTTCCAGTGGGGACTAAGCACTCATAAAATGAGTGTTTAAGATTACATACAAGTCAGAGTAGCACTATGTGTGATAATTGGACTTCACAGTTGCTATTCAGTTTAAAAATCTTAATATGGTTGAGAAATACCAACATATGTGTCAGTATAATACTCTGTCCATTTAGCAGAATAACTATCATAGGCTCTTCTGTAGGGCCTGTGAACTTCCCTTGGCAGAAGATGGTGACTAATACAGAGGCCTACAGCTGGTCAAACACAAAGAATAAAAGATTGCAGTATCAGGGCTGGAGGGATTGCTCAGCAGTTAAGAGCACTGTCTGTTCCTCTGCCAGAGGTTGAGTTCAATTCCCAGCAACCCCATGGTGGCTTACAACCATATATATATACTGGCATCTGATGCCCTCTTCTGGTGTGCAGGTGTACATGCAGTTATATCACATTTGTAAAGTAAACACATAAATAAGTAAATAAATAAATGTATGTATGTTTAAAAATGACTGTTGTGTCATTCCTGAATGGGACGTCTATGTCTCACCTCTACCCCTGAAGAGTCAAGGGTATTCTCAAAACATGGAATAGAAAGAGTGTTAGAGCTTGAGTTAGTGGATGTCTGCAGTGAAGAAGTGATTTCCAAATAGTACAAGAATTTTGCACACATGAACTTACAGTAGCTGGGACTATATATACAGGAAATTGACAGGATCAAGCCAATCAAATTTCCAGCATGAGTGACAAGAGAGAAGTTCATTTTATTAAAATATATTAATCTTAATCCATAATAAATAAAAATTATAAAAATATTTTTGAGACAAATTTTAAGATGGAAGAATCCGCCTAGATTGTAAAACACCACATATTATTATCACATAAGATTTCTTAGTGAGTAAAGAAAGTTTAGAAAAAAAAGAAAAGGTCAGAATGATGTAATTACTTGGAAGGCTGGAGGAGGGGGCCACAGGGTCACAAGCCAATTGATACAATCCCCATTGGGAAGCAGAATGAAAGCAAAATAAGGCATCCACCCCCACCCCCATCTCATAGAGAAGAGTGAAATCATGTCAGTATATTGATAAGAGCCTCCTAGGATTCACAAGAACTTCTGACCTTAAAACAGAATAAATTTCTGTGGTTGTAAGTTAGTGCATTGTGGAAATGTGTTAGAGCAACAAAAGGCACATTTCAGTACAAATGTAACTCATATTGGAAATGGGAGCTTGATGTACTGAAACTGACCATGCCCTCTGTCCATTACATGGGGAAAAGTTATGCTAGCAACAAGAGGAAACAGAATCTCAGAAATTGTAGAAATTGTCTGCTTGATGACCCTAGATCTACACCCATACTTTACCATCTGCTATGTGAAGCACCAGATCTATTACAAACCTTTGTCTTAGGCAAGATGAATTAAGTTTCTCCTGTTAAAAACTGTAGATTTTTAAAAGTAGTACACTCAGTTTTCTCTCCCGAGTATATTATGAAAGATTAATTTATTTTACTTTTTACTAGTTTATAGCATTTTAACATCTTCATTTATTTTCTTTTTTTTCCATTTTTTATTAGGTATTTAGCTCATTTACATTTCCAATGCTATACCAAAAGTCCCCCATACCCACCCACCCCCACTCTCCTACCCGCCCACTCCCCCTTTTTGGCCCTGGTGTTCCCCTGTACTGGAGCATATAAAGTTTGCGTGTCCAATGGGCCTCTCTTTCCAGTGAAGGCCGACTAGGCCATCTTTTGATACATATGCAGCTAGAGTCAAGAGCTCCGGAGTACTGGTTAGTTCATAATGTTGATCCACCTATAGGGTTGCAGATCCCTTTAGCTCCTTGGGTACTTTCTCTAGCTCCTCCATTGGGAGCCCTGTGATCCATCCATTAGCTGACTGTGAGCATCCACTTCTGTGTTTGCTAGGCCCCGGCATAGTCTCACAAGAGACAGCTACATCTGGGTCCTTTCGATAAAATCTTGCTAGTGTATGCAATGGTGTCAGCGTTTGGATGCTGATTATGGGGTGGATCCCTGGATATGGCAGTCTCTACATGGTCCATCCTTTCATCTCAGCTCCAAACTTTGTCTCTGTAACTCCTTCCAAGGGTGTTTTGTTCCCACTTCTAAGGAGGGGCATAGTGTCCACACTTCATTCTTAATTTTTCTTGAGTTTCATGTGTTTAGGAAATTGTATCTTATATCTTGGGTATCCTAGGTTTTGGGCTAATATCCACTTATCAGTGAGTACATATTGTGTGAGTTCCTTTGTGAATCTACACAATGGAGTACTACTCAGCTATTAAAAAGAATGAATTTATGAAATTCCTAGCCAAATGGATGGACCTGGAGGGCATCATCCTGAGTGAGGTAACACATTCACAAAGGAACTCTTCATTTATTTTCATTCCCACTATTTTCTTCCCAAATCACTTTGTTGCATGTATGATAGCATCTGGGCACTATGATCTTACAATTCTTCTGTTCCCTACTTTGAGAAGTCATGTTAATCTTGAGGAGTAAAGGTGATTTTTTATATATATATATATATATATATACATATATATATATATATATAGGCATCTGATGTAACATATATATATTACATTTATTATATATATGATTACATATGTATGTTACATTTAGGGATAGACAGCCCAGCCCATAGTCTCTCTCTCTCTCTCTCTCTCTCTCTCTCTCTCTCTCTCTCTCTCTTTCTTTCTCTCTCTCTCTCTCTCTCTCAAATGATTCAATCAATCTATCTATCTATCTATCTATCTATCTATCTATCTTGACTAGCTATGGGTCTCTGCATTAATCATCATCTTCTGTAAAATGGAACTCACAGGATCTCAGGAAAAACCTACTGTAGTTAATCTGATAAAGACATACATCATTAAACTACAACAAAGTACCTATCTTCATGACCATAGATTAATGCATCTGTCGCATACTTAACATTAATACAGAGTAATGAATTTGAATATGGTACCCCTGCCCAAATTGAAGATTCTAACCTATCACTCTTACTGGCACATGCCTCTTCTTAGTAGATATGTGACAATTTTCAACAGTGATGATCAACCTATTTAAGCTGTAAATATGTAAGCATGAAGTTAGAAAAGTCAAACTGAAAATCAGATATAGCAACTCTAAGTGCAGAAGAAGGGACATAGCACAGTTGCTGCTCCATTGGGCAGTGAGCCTTTCAAGCAAAATGGTAAGTGATTCTCTTCAGAGGTAAACAGTGAGGATAGGTAAGCATTGTATCCAGGTGCTGTTGTGTACACTAAGCATAGACAGGTGATGCTCTACATTGGGACCAGCCAGGAGATGTTGTGCATTGTTCACAGCCAGGTAGTGCTGTTTAATGACCACTGAGGTTCTTTACAGTGAAGAAAGCCAGGTAACACCAGACACCGTCAAGTTGTGTTGCAAACTGGACAGACAGGTGATGTTTTACCCTGGGCACAGCCAAGGTGTTACTGTACACTGGACACAACCAGGTGATACTTTACACTGCACACAGCCAAGGTGTTACTATACAGTGAGTACCACCAGGTGATGCTGTGCCCTGGACACAGTAAAGCTTTGCTATACACTAGGCATAAACATATGACAGTTCTTGAAATTGAAGTAGATTAAGAGGTCCTTCACAGTCTGAAAAGATTCAGACTACATGTAGCATCTGATTCACAAGCTTTTCATGACTCAGCTCTGGCTATCTGCCTGGAAAGACAAAGCAAGTGAAGACGGGTGTAATGTCATAGCAAAGGCCAGAAGAGTCAGCTAGCTCCCAGGCAGGAATCTGGGATCCTTCGTATGCTCATTCAAAGGTAGTAGAAAACTGAGGGAATTCGTCAGAAACCACAGTGGTTATTTGAATAGACATCCCTCTTCCAAATGGACTGCCATCCAACTAGTACATGTTTAACTATGAACTGTTTTGGATTTGTATCTAATTAAGGAAATCCCTTCTGGCATATGGATAACCATGTCTTCTTTAGCATGCATTTAGTCACAGCCATTTCTCTGTGGCAGAGATGGGATTTCAAAGATTATTCATTTAAGTAGAATCCACTGGGTGGTTTTGTGAGCCAGGCTATTGCTGTAAGCAATGGAAGAAAAAACACATTTCTAGAAGCATTTCTTAATCTGATGTCAGGATGGCCTTGAGCTGCATGGTTCAAAATTAAGTCAAAAAGGCTAAAGACAAAAGCATTCATATTTCCCAATTTTGATGAACACAACTCTATGATGTCACATGCTTATAGAAATCCCATACATCATTTTCCTCCCCACTTTCCAATCTGTCCAGCATAGCTTTCCCAAACCTTTCCATATTCCATACAGACATTCAGCAGTTCAAATGCCAAGTGATCCTTTCAATCATGACACTCTGTTTCATTAGTGATCCAATAAGGAGCACAGGAAGAAATAAGAAATTCATAACTTCAAAGCACACTGGAATTTCCCCCAAAGTCAGCTTTGCAGGTGTTCTACACTATCTGAGGAATTGCCTTGACTCGTTCTTCAGTTTTTTTCTACAGTACATAGGAAACTTACACTGTCATAATTTTCAAAATAAACATTGTACTTTCCTACTATTAATCCTCTGCAACTGTCTTCTCTTAACCACACTGTCCTATCTACACTGCTTCATTCCAAATCTTTCCACCCAGGAATTTTCTCTAGATACATTTTAAAATTCATTGACACTACTGAAATGGTTCTTGTCACTTTGCAGGTGCATTGCCGCTCTCTTATCTCATCCATTTGAGGCAGAGATTCTAGCATAGAGCTGGGATCTTGCAGCATTCCTCACATTGAAAACTGAGCATCATAAGTATCTGATTGAATCTGAATGAAGGGAATTGAATTTGGGTCACTGAGAAAAGGGAGCAACCAAGTCAAAGAGAAGCAATTATAAAACTTGGGCCATCTAGGGTGGCTAGCTAGGATGGGGAAGGAAGACTTAAATGAACCTGCAGGGGAGCCATTTAAGAGACTGTTATGGTCATCCTGGTGTAAGCAGATAAATGCTCTCAGTCTACTCAAACTGGGGCAGGAAGGGAACAAACACATTGGAAAACATTTCTATCCATGACACAGTGCAAGCTGGAGATAAGGAGCAGACGTCAGTAAGAGAGGCTAAACATGGTGGCACTGCAGAAAAAAAAATGTACAGGCTATCTGCTTGCTAGAAACTGCTGTTCTTCTCCATAGAAAGTCTGACTGTTCTTTCGATAACTGTATATTTATATTAATTTGCTGAAAGTGTCCAGGATTCTCTGAGCAGAGATGTCCAAATATCTAATCTGTTTTCCCAAGAACATCTATGCTCTATCTGGTTGCCTCAGAGCTATCAAAGACTGTAGAGAGAAAGCAAAGTCAAGTCAGCAAATCCTTGGCACTTCCAACAACTGCTCAGTGGCCCATTTGGACTGATTTAGATGTGGTAGTTAAACATAGCATGTCTATCATATAGATGATTCCTAACATGCAGTGTTTAAGATAGGATGTCTAAGAGGCAGGCCCCCACTGTGAATCACACCTCAGGAAAAACCCAAAACTTTCAAGAGGAACAACTTCTTTGTCTCATGGTTAGTGAGATTTCAGTCAATGGGTACTGGACTCTTTTCATTCTGGTGGGATACCATGACACAAGTCAAAGTGGCACAATGCTATTCTTTTAGGACAGGAAAGTAGAAAAAAGGTAAACTTCCAGAGGTAATAAGTATCATATGCCCTTCAGGAGCACACCTAAACACACATACCCTGAGTGATGTTCACCAGCTAGGACCTGCCTCCTAAAGTTTCTTTCTTTCTTTTTTTTTTTTTTCTTTTATCTTTTTTTTTGGGGGGGGGGTGATTTTTTTGAGACAGGGTTTCTCTGTGTAGCCCTGGCTGTCCTGGAACTCACTTTGTAGACCAGGCTGGCCTCGAACTCAGAAATCTGCCTGCCTCTGCCTCCCAAGTGCTGGGATTAAAGGCACGTGCCACCGCATCCAGCTTAAATTTTCTATTATCTCTCAAAATATTATCTCTCAAAATAATGCTATCAGCCGGGACCATGCCTCATCATACATGCCTGTGTGAACATATAATATTCAACCAAAATAGAAATGAATACTCTTTACCTTATGTGTGTAGCTGTGCAACTGTGGTATGTTTTGTTTGCACATGAACATGTAGTATATATGTGTGGATGCTTGCAGAGGCTGGAGGAGGGTGCTTGGTATTCTACTCTACCCTCTGGCCTATTCTTTTGAGACAAGGTTTCTCACTGAATTCGGTACAATGATATACCCATATCTAATCTGTATTCCCAAGAACTTCTAGGCTGTGCGCACCAGCAATTCTTTGTCCCCACCTGGCCTCTGCCTGCAGTGCTGGTATCTAGAGGACAAATACCACATTCAGGTTTTTAGGTCAGTGATGAGATCTGTATTCAGACCTTCGTGCTTGTACAACAATGACTCTTAGCCACTGAACCATCTCCCAAGCCCCATCTATGATTTTTAATGTGAATAGATGAATAAATAAAAGAAGTATGTGCAACAAAGGCCCAACTGTACCACATTTCCTATATTTACAATATTTTTTAATTGTTTGCTCTATTTTCTGAGACTGTACTCTAATTACACTATTTCCCTCTTCATTTTTTTCATCCAATCTCTCTAATGAACCCCTGCTTGCTCTCTTTCAAATTGATGGCCTATTTTTAAAATTAAATGTTGTTGTATGTATATATTTATATTCACAGATATTCCTAAATATATAAATACTCTTAAATATATAAATATTCCTAAATATATAAATATCTAACTACTGAGTATGTATTAAGGCTACATGAATGTATATTTTCAGAGCTAATCATTTTTTATGGGCTAGCCAATTGGTTTATTCTTCCATTATTATCCACTCTTATCAGTCATTATTTGCCTATGGTTCTTTGTGTGAAGTTGAGACTTCCTGAGCTAATCCCAATCTACATTAGCTCATCTATTGTTATATTTCTTTAGCTCATGTTTAAGGAGTAATGTGCTAAGACTTCATGGGTGTAACTTCTGAAAGACTAGAAGATAAAATTTCTCAGCAAACTTGCTGTTCTTTAAAATCTTTCTGATCCCTCTGCAATGTTCCCTGACCCTTAAATGTAGGATGGTTTGAAGATGTATTCATTGGAACTGAACTTCACAATCCTTCATTTTTTATTGATTGTGGTTTACTATCATAGTCTCTGTCATTTACAAAGAGAAGTTTCCTTGATAAGGGGTGGAGACTACAATTAACTGTGAGTGTAACAAAAAAAAACAAAAAAAACCAAAAAAAACAAACAAACAAACAAAAAAAAAAGAAATGTGTAACTATTGTTTGGGATTTTGCTGGATTACTAAGGTGGTTACTAAATCCAAGAGCAATGGCTTTATTAGCCCTGGCTTGTTGACTAGTTTCCCTCTTGTTGAAAAGTCTTAAATAAAATTAGAGAACTATTGGTTGCCACCAAGGTATGTGTGCTACTACTGCACAGTTAGGGATACAATGCCATATTGGTCATTATTGTAGTTTATAGATATCATAGCTCGTGAGGACTCTGGTTTATGTCCTTCCTTCACAAACTAGCAGGACACCTATAAAAGATAGCAACCTGAAATGCACTCTTTATTTCAGTTCTAGCTCATGGGTCTAAATCCCTGTTTCTGAAGTACAAGGTGCCCTCGGCAATAAGGACTTACTTTGCATTTCTGGGGGCATTAATGGCATTGGTGGTAGATTGTAGTATTTGGGAAACCTTTTGGAAAATTCTCACCAACACCTCAAAGGAGGCTTTCTCATGCCTGGTGTCCAGTTTTATTAGACCTTTGGCTCTTGAAGGGAGCATTGTCAACCCAGGTGAGGACATTAAACTATATATGTCTATTTATACACCTATTTACATGTATTATATATAGCATTCTTAGACAGGATAACTGAGAGGAATAACTGGGTACAAGTGATCTGTTTAGGAAATGAAAAGGAGAGCACCTCTAATTAGGGCATGGGACAGAGATAAATACAGAAGAAGAGGAGGGTAAATGACAAGAAATATGTCTAAAAATGTCATATAAAACCATACTGTTAATGGCCTACAATATTGTTCTTTGAAAATAACCTTTCCAAGAAAAAAATACTCTGAAAATAAGTCTGACTTTTTTTAAATGAGTACCTTAACTATGTAAAATTGTGCATTGTACTATCCTAGAGTCCTCTGTGTTTCTTATTATCAAAGACTTTTCTTACAACAGTCAACAAATGCTGAGCCTATTGTTCAGAGCGATAACCAGTCCCTCTCCTCTCACAGTGTTTATAAAACACTTCATGATTCCAGGCAGGCCTCTTGAAAATATTTATGCAATGAACAACTAATTTTTCAAAATAGTTATGGTTATACATATTGGTCAGGGAATATCCTAAACCCCAAATAAAGTGCCTTATTTCAGTTATATGGTATGACTTTCCAATCACAGCAGCCACCTTCTTGCCTAGGTACATCAAGATAAATAGAGCAATATCCATATTTTACAGTCTATAAAATTCAAATCTTGCTTAAAAAAAGAGAGTTTACATGCATTTCATATACCAGCTACCGAGTTTATTTATCAACATATATTTATGCAATATGTGCATTGTAAACTTTGGACATCAGTGTTAGGGTCTGGACAAATATTTATTACCAAGTTTCAAGCAGGAGTGAGCACCTATCAAAATATTTTGTGACAGCAATTGTAGTTCATGGAGAAAGTGCCTCGGAGTGCAAGCCCTCCCCAACTTTCAGAAGGTGCTGTATCCTCTGGAGCCAAGCCTTTATTTCCTTCTTTTGAGTGGATTTCTGAACTCTACCCAAGATTTACATTCTCATTCTTTTAACTTTACAATTCAAACATCTAGATGTACTTGAAAATAAGGTCTAAATATGAAATTTTCACTTATAATAAGGTATACATGTTTGATAATGTTTGAAATTTACATCTTTGAAGGTTGGGTTGATTATAAAAATCAATGAGAGAGGAATATATAAACAAAAATTTGGAATTATGTTATGTAAAGGGCTGGAGGGGTGGATCAGTGGGTTAGGGAGACTGCTGTTTCTGAAGAAAACTGGATGCTGGATCCCAGCATTGCTTGCTGTTTTAGCCCGAGAATGGAGGTTGTTTCCTGGTATTCATATGTAACTGCTCAGAGCCATCTGTATCTCCGGCTCCAACCACCCAACCTTCTCTCTGATCGACATGAATACATACTCATATTTTAAAATAAATTCATAGAAACAGTATAGTGGGTAAAAAAAAAAAGTTGTGTATTTTCAGATACAATTATAGAATTATCTTAAAATTAACCAAATGTCTGCCCTTGAAAGTTGGTCCAGTCTTAGGTTAAGCATGCTGCTGGATATGGGAACCACATCCAGGATCTAAGACAGAGTGACTACATGGCAACACATAAAGTGATAGTGACACTTGCCCCATATCTAGAGGTGCAGAAGAAAACCCAATTTAAGATTTGTGGAAAGGAAGTTGAATTTAAGTACAAACAATGTGTATGGAGATATGGGTTATCACATGAGAGAAAGCAAGTTAGCAACTATGAAGAATGAACAAATTCCCGATGCATGAAGCGTGCAGCAACAGAGTTCATCTCAGTGTCCTTGGGGCCTTTTCATGGAGAACTAAAGTGTTGTTGAGGCAAAACAAAGCAAATCAAGAAACCAACTAAACTAATGCTCTTCTCTATGATCTCATCTCTAGAAGAGAGAGCTTGGGGTTCCTACATTGGCCTAAACATGGAGGCACATTGTGCAGAATATAGGACATTCTACTCTCCTGGTCATTAACTACTCACCTCTTGTTCTAGTACTTATGAGCCATAAGAGCAGTATTATCATGGAAATCTTTTCCCATTCCCTCATAGAATACAAGATACATATAGGTCCTATGGATGATCACAATCAGACAAAGGCAGCAGCTTCCTCAGGATACATGGAACTACTTCTTCCTCCAGGTCAGAAGCTGATGTTGGACACATTATGAAATTCTCTGAGATTCAAACAAACCTGTTTGAATTTCATTTTGTTTTAGTTTTTGTTGCTTTTCTGTTATTTTAAGTAGAAGATATTTGTCAAGATAATCAGAGAAAAATACCAAAACATTGTAACCATCACAATGATTGTAGATTAACTTCAGTCACTTGACAACTTAAAAGACAAAAGGTTATCCAGAATACAGCTGCCATGAGTATTGTATAGATTTTACCACATGAGGCTAGAATTCTACTCCTGGGCTCTTTACCATTATTTTCTAGAAGCTGTCAAGGAGTGCAGTTGCTATAATAAACTGTTTAATAAAACAGCCCAACCAGAAGGATCTTGGGAAGTCAGAGCAGAGGAGAAAGAGAAAGTAGGTACACTGAGTCCAAGCATGAATAATGACAGCATTATTCATTAATATGCTCAGGAGTGCTTGGAAAATCTCCCTTTCTACCATGACAGGAAGAGGTGAGGTTATGAGGTGTATGATGTAGTTGCATGAATATATCCTAGATTTAGTTTATAATGGTGAGTTTACTCTGTGAACTCCCAGGCTGATCCAAAGCTAAGGATATCTTGCCACCAGTGGAGAAAGTAGCAGGTAGTATCAGGGGCTGCCAGCTGAGTATGTGGTGTTCTGGTTCCTCGTGAGTACAGTTGAACCCATACAGAAAGACCTTAATTTTAATGAGTACCTTATTATTATAAACAATGTACATTTTATTATGTAGACTGAAATTTATTTCTTTTAACCATCATGATCATCAATGAAGTATGGCATATTAATGCTTCATTAATTAATTATTAATATTAATAAGTATGGCATTTAAAATAGCAAAGCTGAGGCTTCAATAACTATTTTTTTCTTGATCACCAAACCAAAAGTAAAGAATGGGAGTTGAAATGTGGCTAAATTTGAAGTGTGAGTTGAGATCCCTAGCACTATGTAAAATCCAGGTACATCTAAAATGTTAGTGTTGCTGGTGTGGAGACAGATATTCCATGGGCTATATAGCTAACCAGTCTAGCCAACTAAAATAGTCTAGGTTCAGTGGTGCACTCTACCTCAAAATATAAGATAGAGAGTCAAAGAGGATGGTACTTTGAGTCAACATTTAGCCTTTGATTGGAAATAGACTGGTGGGTATATTTGCACAACAGACACACACACAAACACACACACACACACACACACACCAAAAGGGGAAAAAAACCCACAACCACACACCCCCATATACACAGGGAAAGATAGACAAACAAACAAAAAGACAGATGACTGGACAGACCTAAGGACAGAAGAAAAGAAAGGGAAGGAAGAAGAGAAGGAGTAAGGGAGAGAATAAAGAAGAGAAGAGTTAGGAAGGGATGATTGAAGGAAGGAATGAAAGAAGGGAGGAAGGGAGAAGTGGAGGAAGGGAGAGAAGAAGGAAGGAAGGAAGGAAGGAAGGAAGGAAGGAAGGAAGGAAGGAAGGATGGAAGGAAGGGAGGGAGGAAGGGAGGGAGAGGTGGAGGAAGGGAGAGAAGAAGGAAGGAAGGAAGGAAGGAAGGAAGGAAGGAAGGAAGGAAGGAAGGAAGGAAGGGAGGGAGGGAGGGAGGGAGGGAGAGAGGGAGGAAGGGAGGGAGGGAGGGAGGAAGGAAAGCTGGATGAAAGGAAGGAAAGAATCACAACCCATATCAAAATGCACAGAGACCCTCTGCAGTAGTGATTCCAGGGGCATATATTTTACCTAGTCCTAGTTCTCTTAGCAGAGAAATGAGGATAGCTACAGTCTCTACAATTTTATTTGGGGGCATTCTCTGGCTTCTTTTAGTACTGAAAGAAAAATATCATTAGAATTTTACTTACCATAGAGCACTAAACATTGAAAATACCTTAATGATTCTTTTTCTCTCAGCATTTTTTACTTTGAAAGAGATATATGCGGGCAGACATATGTAATCTTAATGAATAAATGATTAATGGAATGCTAGATCCTTTAGCAGGTAGCTTCAGTAAGGACTTGGACTCAGGGGGAACTCTAGTGAATCATGCTGTCATTGGATTTAACTTTAGTTTTAGCTTAAGTGACCCTAAGCAAAGAAACATCTAATGATGAGATTCCATAAATACAAGTTTAGTGAAGCTGCTCCATGCATAGTGAATTTGTCCAATCCAGTTGTTGTGGTCTCCAGTTCTAACATCTATTGAGCTCTTCTTAACTTTATATCAAAATGAAAATAGACTGTAAGATCTTCTACTTTTTAGACACTATCAGTTCTACTTGTTATAAACAAGCTTAAGAAAAAGTTATGAAAGTTGGTTCAAACACTTTCTCTTTTGCAGTGTAGGAAATAAATGAAGAGCCAGGAAGTATAGCAGACCCAGGAAGTACAGCAGACCCAGGAAGTACAGCAGATCCAGGAAGTACAGCAGACCCAGGAAGTACAGCAGACCCAGGAAGTACAGCAGATCCAGGAAGTACAGCAGATCCAGGAAGTACAGCAGATCCGGGAAGTGCAGCAGATTCCATTAATTCTAGCACTTAGGATGCCACGGCAGGTGTGTGTGGTGCACATCTGAGGCATCCTGGGATACTTAAAGACTGAGATATGCCAACCCCCCCCAAAAACAAACCCAACTAAACTATAAATTATAGTTAGCTGAGTCTCTCTCTCTCTCTCTCTCTCTCTCTCTCTCTCTCTCTCCCTCTCTCTCTCCAGATATTTTCTTTATTTAAATTTCAAATGTTATCCCCTTTCCTGGTTTCCCCTCCAGAAACTCCCAATTCCATTCCTTCTTCTGCTGCTCACCAACCCACCCAAAATATTTTTTGTCTATGGCTTTCATTCTAAAGTTAAGGACAGCAACAATAAAAGGAAATATATATAAGTTACTTTTTTACTGCTGTGATAAAATACCCTGACAGTTGCAACTTAAAGAATGGTTTGTTTTGGCTCACAGTTTGAGGGCATCCATCATGCAGGGAAGGCATGATGGCTGATGACTGAGGTAGATGGCCACATTCATCAACATCAGAAGGCTAAAAATGATGAGTGCTTCTGCTCAGCTAAGTTGCCCCTTTTATTCAGTCCAAGACCCCAGACCATTAAATGGCACACCTCTGAATGAATGCGGGTCTAATCATGTTAATTAAGCTAATTTAAACAATCTCTTGGCATGCTTAAAGTCTTGGCTGCCAGGTAATTTTATATTCTTTAAAGCTGACAAAATTAAGCATCAGGAATGATATGGGGAAAGTTGGTTATTCCATGCAGGGCATCTGATTCTGTCTGTGAGAGATATTTATAGAGTATGACGAAGATTCAGGTGTTGGTGGCAATTACTGAAGTGTGAAGACTATGGAGAAGGCCTAGATGGTGGTATAGTTGAGTGGCTTTCACAAGATTTTAGTCTTGGTGTCATGGGTGTCATGATCAGCAGCTCTCTCAAATGTAAACTTTTGTAATCTAAAACCAAGACCTGATTCACCTCTCTCTCAGGCATGCATAGATCCCAGGGTCCATAGAGAAATCAGAAGAGACAAATAGTTATATCTCTGTGCCAGAAGAGAGAGAGAGAAAGGGAGAGAGAGAGAGAGAGAGAGAGAGAGAGAGAGAGAGAGAGAGAGAGAGAGAGAGAGATCACATGTATGCATGCAAAGAGTTTTAGCAACTAAACAATAAACTTAAAGCAACTTATAAATGATAGAAATGTCATTCACCTGAGAGTTCTATTTTTCTCAATAAGGGTTAATATAAGGGTTAATATAGCAAGCCTGGTTAAGTTGTAACACATTCTATCTCTTGACATTGATCTTGACCAAAACTAAAGTATGTATCACAAGGGAAAAGAGAGTGGGGGTCCAGATTAAATATTAGCTCTATTTAATTCAGAGGTCATGAAATCTTTTCCACAAATCATCCTGGACACCAGTGTCTTTCTTGGTACAGTGTACAATATTTTGAATTTATATTTTTTTAATTCCCTCAAAATGAAAACCAGCATGGATACATATATTTTGTTGGAGATTCTGATCTTCTTTCTGGTGACAAGGCAGACTGAGATGACCCAGCCAGAAGAGTGTGAGGTTAGACTGTGTGCTGACCTCTTAACCATTTCACTCCCCTACAGGTATGACCATCTAGGAGAAGGTGCCCTTCACACCAGGTTGATCTGAATCCTTACTTGTCTTTCAATGAGCACACAAGAATCACATATTTCAGGTTTTAAAGCTCTGTCCACATTCTAAGTGTTCCTTAACTGCAAATCTTCTCTTTGCTAGATAAGGATTTTAAGTATAACAATGCAGAGATGAATGTGCTGGGTAAAATATTAAAAAGCATAAGCAGTAGCCAAGCTCCATTGTTGCACAGAAATAAACTATAAATGAAATTGTACCCTCCCTCTGTGCTTACTTCACTCTTCTGTTCACTGGGGTCAGTAGGCCAGAAGATATCACACTTGAAATAGTAGCAAATAAAATCAGAGATACTATCAAACACTTGATTATTTAGAAGATTCAGTCCTATGGGACCATGGGGTGGTAAATGTAGCTAGTTTGCTACATGGCATTCAGATATATGTTTCTATTCTACATTCATCAAAGCCCCTGGAAGCACCATAAAGGCCAGTAAATATGACTTTGAAAATGAGGAATACTAGTTAGTTAATTTTTTTTTACAAGTCACAACAATGTATGAGAAATGTAAAGAAAGTAGAATGACAGTTGTTAGAAAGACAACGTGTGAAATTCAGTAAAATTAGTTCATCGTAAGATTGTCTTGGCTTTGAGAAAGGTCTCGAAGCACGAGTAAGAAACAGAGGATCGGGACAGCTTGTTCCCTACCTGCTGCATGTAATTATCTGGTAGGGAACAACCTTTTGTGTCATTCAAGATGGGAATCTGAGGTGCTGAGAAAATGCTCCATGCTGATGTGATTGCTATACCAGCAGGCAAACCCAAGTCTGGATACATAACAAAATGTTGGGTATGGTGCCAGTACGGATCTACTATACCAGTGCCAGAGGTTTAAATACAATAAGTTCCCTGGGGCATGCTGGACAGCCAATATAGGCAAACTGGTGTGGTTCACATTCAGAGTGCTAATCTATGTCTCAAAAAATAATATGAAGTGATTACAGAAGATATATGACCTTGACTTCTGGCCTTGACTTCTGGCCTTGACTTCTGACCTTGACTTCTGGCCTCCATAAACTGTTGAACATATATGCACACACATATACACATAAATATGCATAAATATACACAAAAACACACAGACACAGAGACACAAAGAGAGAGACAGACAGAGAGAGACAGAGACAGAGATAGAGAAATCTATAGACCTAAGATGAAGGAAATCACTTAAAGGCTGAGGAGTACATTACCTTCTCTATGCCTTGCATGATTCTTTCTCCTCTTGGGATAGCTCCTTCAGCTCCTTGGTGCTCAGTGCCTCCATAGCTGCCTGGGGAAATTCCATGAGCTCAGTTTCTGACTCATTCTTAGGGCTTCCTCTTCTTTCTCACAGTCTACAAGCTAATCAGTCATCTGGCTCAAAGGAAAGGAAAAATCAAGGAGCCAACATTCTTATTCTTGGTCTTCAGAAAGATTTAAATGCAAAGTGAGAATCCCAAGATTTTCAGTGGGTTCAGTAGGCATTTTTTTTTTTTTGGATGTTGGAATCTTTCTTAATTCACAACTCTCTAGTTTACTCATCATAGAGATTGAGTTTTGAAAAATGAAAATAACCACAAAGTTGTAAAAAAAATCTCTCAAAGTTTACATTTCAGTAATACCTTCACAATGTAAATGTACAGGGTAGGATACAATAGACAGTGGATTTGTAGAGAACCTTTGCATATCATGAAGATATCTGCCTTGAGAGACATGATAAAAGTGTGACCATGGAACTAATTCCAAAGACTGTAAGCCTAGATCTCTGCCTACTGAGACAGTCTCTAATCTTCCGTATCTCGCTTCTTCTGCTACTTTATATTACAACAGAATATACATGTACTTGCCAGATAGTGATGCTGGAATTGAGCTAGCCTTGTACAGTAATGAGAGAAATCATCTTGTTCACCACAAATGAGTATGGAAGCTCTGTTAGAATCAGTAATAAAAGGTTCAATTTGATTATTGATTATTTTGGTCTCAGGCTGAAGCTCAAGAAGATGGAATTTTTTTGACACCTGTAAGACTGTTAGGCTATGTTATTCACCTCTCTATGTCCTAGTATCCTCATCTGTGAAAATTTCAGTGGTAATATAGCACCACTTCAATAGTACAATTACAACATTAAAGAGATACTTGTTCTACATTGATTACATTAAAGAGATACTTGTTCTACATTGATTAAAGCAGAATCTAGAAGAATATATGGGAAGCTATGACTGCCAATTATTCTTAAATGAGAATCTCCATCATGAAACTATTATTGTTATATTATTACATTATATTGTATTACATTATTGTTATTTTTTGTATCATGTATCATGTATATATCTCATATCATATATCGTGTACTATGTATCATTTGTCATGCATCACATATAATATATCATATATTATATGTCATTTAACTTATATCATATATCATATAACATGTATCATCATGTATCAATCACATATCATATGTCAATCATATATCATAAACATCAATATCAATCATATATTGTATATCATATCATGTTTCATGTACCACATATCACATACCATATATTAGTTTTACATCATATATCATAACACGCCACATATCACATACCATATATTAGTTTTACATCATATATCATAACACGTGTCATGTGTCATGAGTCATATATCATATAACATACTTCATATATTATAATTTTTACATATATATTATTTTAACAATTAGCTTGATGCCATTATTATTAGCAATCATAAGTATTATTATTATTGTTTTTATGATTATTTTGTGTTTCTTTTCTCAACAAGATTGTGTGTGTGTGTGTGTGTGTGTGTGTGTGTGTGTGTGTACTCCATGCTGTCATGGAATTCACTCTGTAGACCAGGCTGTCCTTGAAATTACAGGTAAGCCTGCATCTGCCTCCTAAGTGCTGGGATTAAAGGCACATGTTGCCACCACTTTATTTAATTATTTAAATAAACCTACCACAACACCAGACTTTGGGCTTCCCCCGTTTATAATTTGCTTAACCACCCAACTTCACTGACTACAAGCCTTACTTTCCATGTTCCTTTTGACTTATGGCATATTTTCTTATGTTATCTTTTCTAGGATGAAGAGCAGAATATATTCACTGATTTTACTGCACTATTTGATATGACTTCTTTTTAAAAATTAGGTACACATTCTTTCTTTAATGCTGCCAATCAGCTACTGTTCAGGAGGAATAGTCCTTTGTTGGCCCAGTAACATTATGGAGCTTTCTGGGAAGTCAAGTTATTTCAACTCAGAACTTGGCTTAGAATTGCTTGTAATGTCAGATCCATCACAGTTACCTTTACTTTTCATGGCTTTGCTGCTGATGTTGTGTCTACAGAAAGTTCAAACTGGAATTTCTAAAACTCAATCAGGCCCAGGATTAAAAATAGTAACCTGTGGCAAGACTCAGTTCTCATCCATCTAGTCTCCAAAAGGGAAATACCTTCAGATAGTAAATTTCTAGAGACATTTAGGCGAATAGTCTAATATCCATTTGAATGTAGTGCTAAAAGTTTTTTCCCACTCGCTCCATTGATCTGATGGGCATAAGGTGGGCTGTTCTAAAACATTAATTCTAGCACAATGTGTTTCCCTTAAGTCTACCATTACTATAATCAGATATTTTTCTTTTGGCAATTTGTCTAACTTTCAGAGTCCAGTAATAGTCATAATTAGATCAATCTGAAGGCCATGAGAACACAGCACAACATAATACACCCAAGCAGGTTCTCACAGTGAGACGTGCTCTTGGCATGGTCTAGGAAAAATGATTCTCCAGGGGGAAGAGCTAATGTTTGCACTGTGCCAGGTCTTTGCAAAGTGCATCACACCAAGCTCTAGCATCCCCCTGCGGTCCTTACAGTCAATCTTCATGTTGGGTTCAAAGCTCAGCAACCAAGAGTAACTGAAATAAAAGTCTGTATTTAATGGAAATTCTACAATACATGGAAGTACTACCCTGACTCAGCAATAGTTCAAAAAGCTCTCTTCTACACCATCAGTATGAACACTATTATTGTTGATGGATAGTAAACAGTAATTACAAAACAGAAGCATAGAAGACCTATGACTATCAAGATGGAAGTTACTTTAGCAAACAGGGACACTGAGTAAAAAAAGCATCTTTCTCCAGTTAAGATGCTCTCCATCGCCTCTCTTCTTTTAACAGTGATCCTCTTTTCAACTTTCCTCTCTCATTCTCTTCTCTGTCACTTAATCTCTTTTCTCTCTATTCCCTCGCTCCACTTACCTCTTTCTCTCACCCTCCTCCCCCTCTCTCTCCTCATTTCCTCCTCTTGTCTTTCCTATTGCTCTGTCTCTCTTTCCTTTCTATTGTTCTGCTCCCACTTCTCTCTGGGTATGGGTCTTCTCCATTCTCTGTGTGTCACATGCAGGTGTGAAGAGTACAGAGGGAGTGTTCTGACTCTTGATCAATAGATTTACTGCACAAATGGGAGCTACATATTCTTCCTATTCATTTTAATTATAGTTTTACTGTCATATTTATTTTATTTTGAGTGTTTGTTCACTTGTGAGACTGTGGAATATATGTGTGCTTGCCACCCACTAAAATGAGAAAAAGCCATCAAATCCCCTGAAACTGGAGTTATGGACAGTTGTGGGTCTCCATGTGTGTGTAAGGAATTGAACCAGACTCATCTGCTGTAACAAGTGTTCCTAACCATTGAGCAAACACTACAGCCTTTGTAATAAAGATCCAACAATAAACAACAAAACAACAATAACAAGAAAGCAAACTTATTTTCGATACTTACCAGAAGGAGATACAGTGTTAAACACAATGCCATCAATCCTGCCCCTAGGGAGATGACATGTGTCTGGAAGAAGAGACATGGTAAACAATATATTGTGGAATTCGTTGAGAAATAGGGTAAGCAGGGTGGAAAGAGGCCAGATCTGCACAAGGGCTATGCAAGTCCCGCTTACAGAGTTGATGATAGCAGAGAAAAAAAAAAAAAAAAAAAGAAATGAGAAAAATAAGAAATGGGATTGGAACCAAGAAGAACAGATTCTGAGGAAGTACTGACTGGTCACAATTGCTTTGAGCACCCTTACTCTGAGAAGAGAATGCTTGTTTACTCTCATTCGTTCTTTTCTTTATAATTTTTTTTTCTTTTATGAAATCCGTGCCTCTTGAAATGTGAAATAGGTGAAGGAAAATACAGTTCGGGACCATTAATTGTGCTTTCTTATTGAGTATATAAATTTGATGTCAAACGGGCCTGGTGGAATGGTATATATTTATTTCAAAAATATCATTTCTTTGAGGCATTGCTGCATCATCCTATTGATTTAGGGATTGGGGTGATGGTGGCTGATGCTTTTATGAAAGGCAGGCTATTAACAAACTAAATTGAAAAACTAGTGAATCTGACTTTCAGGGCTCAATCCAGCATGCTGCCAGTGCAAGACTTAAATGGGAAAATACTGTAAAAAGACTTATTTTAATGGGTCAGACTCTTCATGGCAATCCATAACCTTATTTGCTATGGAGAAAAAAAAAAGTCTACAATATAGAATTCTCATGCTTGGGCAGTAATCTCCTCCTTGTTTCTTTCTCATCCATTGCAACATTCATCTTGTGAGTTCAGAAGCTGTCTCTCTTTGACCTTGTTGGACATTAGGATTAAAATTCTGTGAAAGACAAAGTAGCTTGGAGAGACTCAAAGGAACTCAAAGGAGACACTCAAAGCATCGTTGAAGGATTCAGAATTGAAGCTCTTGGTGAGGAGGTAAAAGATTAAACATACTATGGAGGTTAGATTTTCTTAGATTTTTAACAAGTTCACATTCGTGTTTTACAGGGAAAAGGAAAAAAACAACAAAGTACAGATAAGAGATGACAGGTTGACACTTGCCCTCTATTACAGTGCTCAATGAGGTCCCAGAGCTGTTCTCCATCTGCCTAGTTAACTTCTTTTAAGCCTGACTCCCTACGACCCATGCCCCCACGGAGGATGGGCCAGGAGAACACCTGAGACAAATCTTCAATCTTTAGTCCAGCTAAGTGGCTCAGTGTAATGAACCTACAAGAAATGTATCTGACTTTTGATCAGAAATGAAGGAATTCTGATATTGCTTCTCCCTCTTGCAGTACTGGTAGAGCTCATCTTGTGACTGTGTTCCTCTAGTAGTAAGTGGCCTTGACACCTTGTATAGTACTGATATATCTGAAAAACAAGTGCTTGCATGAAAGGCAGTCTGACAATGGACACTTAGATTGTGAAAAAACAATTCTACAGTGTAGTGCTCCTTTTGATGACAGAGCAAAACCTTAACTACTGCATTATGTTTTAAGATATGTACTCTTCAAGTATGCAGTGGAAGCCTGATAGTTGTGTTCATGTGGATCAGGTTACCTAGGCAGCATGCAGAAGGAAGAGAATGGTGCCCAGGATCCTAATTTCCATCTTTGACTTCTACAGAACAGCTTCAGTAAGATGAGCCCAGCTGTGGTCTTCAGGGACTAATAGCTTGGAGTCTGTCAGAAGTAAAGGAATGAATCAAGGCTTAAGGGCCAGTTTTCTGGCTGAGTTTACATAATGATTTGTGTAGGTCCCAGTCTGAGTCTTGTTATAACTCAAAAGACAAGTGTCAGGTCGAGGAGAGCAGCTAAGCCAAAATGACCCCTTCGAATGAGCTTGACTAGAAGAGAGGGCTTTCCATTCGTGGAACTGTGATTGCTTCTGTAAACAGGCAGGCATTGGGAGAGACTCCAAGACAGCAGATCATGCCATATGCAGCATGATGAGGCCTTGAAAGAAGAAAGCAGCTTCCCATTAAATAACCAGAGTGAAGTCACTTTCTGATCCTTACAGAATTTTAGAGACACTGGTAACCCTTGTTCCATAAACTGGACTCACTTGCATGCTTAGGAAAAAAAAAAAAAAGGCTGTAAGTAGGACCCTTAAGTAACTTTAACAGAAGGGAGAAGGGCTGAAAGACTACCTGTCATCCCGACCAGCTTTCTGCTCCACAGATGCAGCCGCAAAGGGGTGTGGCTTGATTCCTTCAATAGCCCAAGAGGCTCCTGAAGAGCTTGAGGTAAGAATCAAAGTATAATTTCCATTAGGTACTACATGTGGCTCAGATCATTGCGTTGACCGACCTCTCTCTTCCCTCTCTTCCTCAATGTCCTTCCTTTCCTTTCTTTGCTTCCTTATTTCCCTTCTCTTTCCCTTCCTCCCTCTCCTTCCCCCCTCCCCCCCCCCCCTTCCCCTATATTTACACATTGCCAAGTGACTGCTGGAAACAGGCCTCTGTGGAAAGAGCTTCCAAAGCAGCTTGGACACTTCTGCTTTGTGTGAGGAGAGTGCCATTTCTAAGACTGGCATGGAGACTTGGGAGTCTTCCCTCCGGAAACTCCCTCTGAGATGCCTCCTCCCTGTTTCTGACTCTCTGGAACTGAGTTGACCTTGGCTCCCCTGCTGTGTGCAACACGGGTCCCTTCTGCATGTCTCCTGCTCTGTGATGAGAAAAACATGTTAGCCCGTTACCCTGGTTTTTAAGCTATACTTCCTTAAAAAGGAAACCTCTGTGAATTCCTCATTTTCCCTTGTGGGAATTTATATCTTACTGCCTCTCCTTCCCCCACCCCTCCTGTCTGTTCTTTTTCCTTTCTTCCTGTTCAGACTCACACTCCTTTTCCCCTTGCTGGAATTCAAAACGACTGCTCCAACTAGACAAAAAGAAATCCAGTTTCTATGCACAGCAGCCTTCAGACTGATGGGCCCATTACATTAGCATACAATAAAAGCCAGCAGGGGGTGCATTGGCATGCTGTTATCCTGGGTCTCTGTGCCCCAGGGAGGCTGAGAAGGTTCCCAGTGCACAGCTCTTCTCTCTGGTAATGAGGCAATTGTACACTCTGCTGACAGTTCCTTGGCCTCAATGGGAGCTGTAGCTTTAGTAGCAGACGAATGAAGTAAAGGTAGGTGCCACGTGATCTCAAAAGGGTTTCTACTTTCCTTAGCTTCTTTTTCACACTCCAGTTGGCCTAAAGGCTTCCTGAAACTCCTAAGCTTTTGCCCTGTGTCATAGTTAGAGACTCTGTTCTGGTGGGAGGCATTGTTTCTCAACCTGTCCTATTAAAATGTGGAAGCAGTAACTCAGCCATACAAGGCCCCACCTGTTGGCTCATCCTATAGGAGAAAGAGGCACAGGTGTTTTCTTCTTCTTCAGTTGAGAAAATACAGTGCCATGCCATCATGGCTAATATAAGTCAGGACTCCAACACCAACATTTTGAGGGTCACCAACATTATCTCTACTTACCGAATGGAATCACCAGGGCCTATAGCTGAACTCTGCCATCATCTCTAAAATGAATATGTTTAATCATTCACTATAGCCCTCTGTGTTACCACAGCCTGCAGGTGGTGAGTTTTTTGTTTAAATCTGTGATAAAAGGACAAAGAAAATTTAAGGCCTAACACACACAAACATACATGCACTCATAGGCAGGCACAGACACGCACCCTCACACATAAGCACACATCACATACACACATTGACAAACATGTGCTCACATGTGTGCACGCGTGCACACACACACACACCCACACCCCCCCACACCCCCCCCCACACGCACATACATGCATTCACATAAACACAAACAGGGAGACAATTCATGCCCCTGGGCCCATTAGTTCTTGCTGAATATCCCCTGTTAAAGCTTAGAGAAGAGAGAGTAGGAGTGGAGGCTTTCTGTCCCTTTATTATGCTGATGCCCTCACTTTCTCTTAGGAGGGAATGAGAAGGAGTAAGTAGCTTAGGAGCTTATGCGAACAGAATGAGGCTGTAACCTCCACATAGTGAGGACAGCTGATAAGCAGGTACCCCTGTGACACAGCAGCTCAGCTGTAGACTGCTTCACATTTGGCACTACGCTCTCCCTTCTCTCCCATAGTCCATTCTGCTGTAAATCCCTCCTCCCCAGGTAGAAGCAGACACCCTCAGATACATGCAGAGCCTTACAGCGTTTTGCTTCCCAAGAGCTTCTGCAAGCTAGATTACAAAATACTGTCTAATGTGGCGTTAAAGCTCCCCAGTGGGTCAACTCTTAATGAATAGAAAGAATATTTAAATAAGAGCTGTTAAGGTTGTGGTTAGACAAGGTCAGATATCCCTGGTCACAGATGTGGACCATGTCTCTAGGGGGATGTGGAAGGGAAGGGAAGGGGATCCTGTTCTCATATAGCCTTAAAAAAAAAAAGTTACGTTTTCCCAGCTGGTTTGTTCTCTGAAAAAGATCAAATAAAATATCTTGAAACCCTCTGGTCCTCAAACCCTCAAGACTCCTTAGGCCTCTGAATAGTGTGGCTCCTTATGGCCACAAATTATTCTTCAACATAATTTAAAAATCACCTTCCTGTTACTCTTTCCTTACCATCCTTGCTTCTCTGGGTCTTCTCATATCCATGAAAATGACCCTGGTTTCCTATCTGGTTTCTCATCCCCCACAGCAACAGTCTACAATATTGATAGATCAAAGTTCTCCAGATCTTGCTAGAGATGTCTATCATCTTTTAAAATTGTTTGACAACTTCTATGTCCATGAATGCAAACCACGTGTTAATCATTCAAGGGTGAGTCCTGCCTAAGCACAACTCCCACCTCAGTCCTATCGACTCTTCTCTAAATGCGTCATAAAGCACACCTGGTAGCCTTCCCAGGCTGTGCACTTGACATCTGATAACTTTTTTTTAATATAGTACTTCAAGCTTAGAAAGCGAACCTGTGACGTAACAAACCCCAGATGTTGTTGGACAGACACGTGTCACTATTACTTTACCTAATCACTTATTATTCTGAGTATAATTGATCAGATTTCAGGTGAGGATGGTAATCCACTCTCTGACCTAATATGTATAGTCTGGAGTAAATGTGTGTATTTGTACAATGCAGCTGTCCATGGCAGTATGAACTTAAAGCACAACTTTATTATTCATCTCCATGCTCTAGCTAATGTAGACAATGTACCCATCAAAGCTAAGGTTATATTTTACTCACTTCATGGGCATTTTCTGAGGACAATAACTTTGATTTTATTTAGAATGTTCTTTTAAAAAATTATTTCATTGAATTGTGTGTGTGTGTGTGTGTGTGTGTGTGTGTGTGCTTTTCTTGTATATATGTCTGTGTAACATTTATGTTCCTGGTGCTCTTAGAGGCCACATGAGGATGTAGGAACCCTTGAAACTAGAGTACCAAGATTTTGAGCTACAATGGGCATTCAAGGAATTTAACCCAGATCCCTGGATTGGTTGCCTGTACTCTTTAGTTCACCAAGTCAGCACTCCAACCACTTCTGAAATACACTCATTTACTTAAAAATATCTCACAGATAATTACTATACATTGTTAATTATTTCCCATGGACATGTAACCTGTACATATAGCAGGAACAAGAGTAGCTGCCCTCTTCTCTATCTCCCTTCTCCTTACCTTTCCTGTTTAAATGCACTTTCTAGTATTAGTTTATGAAACAGACTTTGGTGATTTGTCGACACCTTAAGATGCTCTGGCCCTCCAAACAATAATTACCATCCCTGATGAATAGGTCCAAGTGATTTTACAGTCAACATTTTTCTAGCCAAGACTCAAACCTTGGGTGTTGATTGGAGAGTGTGTGGTATCCCTAACAAGGCTTTCAACTCTATTCATCTCTAGCATTATAGAGAGTGGGGGACACGTTTGGTCTGACAGTGTGGGTTAAAGTAAATGTTTTCTCCTCCTACCTTCATTCTTAAAGACTTCCTTTTCCATTTTTTTTTTTTTTGTGCTTGAATTTTCAAACATAATAATACACAGTTCTCACAGCTATATTTCAATGAGAATTTTCATCTGAATATTGGTTCTGGGTACTGCCGTGATATGTGATCTCACATGTGTTGTGTAGGGCTGAGGTTTATTTTGTGTGCAGAAGCATAATTGTTTGCATTTGCTACTTTAGAAACAACTCCTCCCTGGAGAGTGCAAAGGTAAGTACTTATGCCTAACCCTTCTGTGATATCCTGAGCCCCTGATGCTGCCATTTTTCTATAGGGGAGAAGGTTGCGCTGTGAGTACTGAACTGCCTTTGCCAGTCTGCCTTTGTACTTTCTCTGAACATATCTAGTCACAGGTGTAGAACACACTTGTGGTTTTCTCACTGGAAAAGTGAGCCTTGTGACCATAGCATTCTAATCTAAGCTACAAGGTTATTATTTGTTATAGTGATATAGCAGCCTTCCAAGTCTCCTATTAAGATTTATGTTTCAAGCTCAATAGATCGAGGTGCTCAAAACAGAGTTGTCTGAACACTTGACTTGGAATCTTAAGGGTCTGCATAGAAGACCCAGGGTCTAATCAAACTCCCCCAAAATTTGTGAGTTTGAACAATGTCAAACAGGGCTTTTTGGAGGGCAAGCGGGCAGACAGCCTTAGGAGCTTGTATAAGAGAGAGAGAGAAACTCAGCACTCTCTCATGTCCCTGACATTCACTGTTCCATGACCTTGGGAAAGTCACTTACCCTTGTGAGGATTAATGAGTTAATCTCAGGGAAAGTACTTTGAGATCATTGGATGACAGGTGCTGTATAAGTACAAAGTATTATTATTAAAATGTCACTGTGCTGCCTGCATTTGCTCTTGAGGGTAAGAGGCAGGAGTGACAGCCCCGGATGAGTGGATAAAGATTATGTAAGACAAGGAAATAGAGAGTTCTGTCATGAAGACTTCTGTCCCATAACACTCTTCACATTCATACCTTCCAGCAATGTCCTGACTTGGCTCGCTCAGAGAAAGCTCTTATTTTCCTACACTGAACTGGGAGAAACAGTCTTTAGAAATTATATATGTGCATGGGAATGTGTGTGTGCATGTGTGTATATGTGTGCATGTGTGCTATGCATATATGTGTATGCATCCACATGCACTGACCAAAGAACAACTGCCCACTGTTTCTCGAGACAATGTGTCCCACAGACCTGGCACTTGATGTGTCTGGTCTGGATGGCTAGCAAGCACTAGAGTACCTCTTGCTTCTCTTTTTTTTTTTTACCAGTACCAAGATTAAGAGCACTCAGGATATTGTGTCCATGCTTGGACTTTTATATGGGTGCTGTGATCTGATCAGGCTCTTACGTTTATGAAGAACTTTACTGACTGAGCCATCTCCCCAGTCCCAGTTTTATACCCATAGATCTTTTTGTTTTTTCTGATTAGATTGGAAAATAGAGATGATAAAAGCCCATTTTAATAACTCCAAACAATAGTTTCCTCCAGTAATTTTAGAAACTTCCTAGATGTAAAGGAATAAAAACGCCAAGAATTCAGAAGCTTGATGTCATAGGCCATCAGGATCTTAGCTAGCATTTCTACCGTTAGCAAAGCATCCATCTTCAAGATTTATCTGATTTTAGTTTCATTTACCTTTTGTTTCTGAATGAAAGACATTTTTAAGGAAATAAGTTTATTGCTTGCAAAAATTCCTCAACTTCCTACAGTGATACCCACTTGTAATCTGAGCAGTGGCTCACAGAGGAGCATCCTGGGAACTTACTGACTAGCCAGTCAAAACAAATTTCTGAGAAACTGCCTCAACAAATAAGGAACATACATGATGTTGACCTCTCTCCTTCACACACAGGCCAACACACACACACACACACACACACACACACACACACACACACCATAGAAGATCCAATAGATTCTCAGTCTTTACTGGTAAATTTGTAATTTGCAGCCAAGTTCAAATCCCTAGATTCCAAATTTCTGAGACCTCTCAAAAGTCAGCAAAGAGCTTTGTAGTGTTGGATCCTTTAAGGAACCCAGTTGTATCCTTTAAAGTAGATCCAGTGCTTTGAAGATTATAGGCCTGTATGCCAACACATCTGCTTTTGATATGGTGCCAAGGAAGACTGAACCTAACACTTTATGTATGCTAAGCGAGCATTCAACCAGCTAAGATACATCTCCAGCTCAGGTTTTTTTTTGTTTTGTTTTTGTTTTTTTTATTTTTGTTTTTATTCTTAAAAAAAAAGTATTGTTCATTCTTAAAATGAGTGTACTGTGGGCTGTATTAAATCAGCTCCTTAAGACTTCTGGTTAACAATTCTTGCCTGAAAACAAACTCTCGTTCCGAGGAGAATGAAGCCTACTTATTACATGCTGTATCTCACAGTGGGCTCACCTTGTGCAAGATCAAAACTTCCTGTGCAGAAAGAGAGGGCAAGCAGCTCAGTTCTGAAGAGCAAAGAGGGTGACCTCCAGAGTTTTACATGCAGAACCAGGATGTTGCCAGAGCAAACTCCAAGCAGGACAGAGAAATAATCCTCTATTGAGAACTGTGTATGGTCAAATTCTTTGTCTCTCTTTCTCTCTGTCTGTCTCTCTCTCTGTCTCTCTGTCTGTCTCTCTCTCTGTCTCTGTCTCTCTCTGTTTCTCTCTCTGTCTCTGTCTCTCTGTCTCTCTCTGTCTCTGTCTCTCTGTCTCTCTCTGTCTCTGTCTCTCTCTCTGTCTCTCTCTGTCTCTCTGTCTCTCTGTCTCTCTCTCTGTCTCTCTCTCCTTTCTCTTTCCCTCTCTCTCAAGAATTACTGTAGCACCAAACAAACAACATGTGATTTTTCTTAGGAGTAACTTGAGGCGTTTTCAACCCTCAACAGACTTGATGTGAGATGGAGTTTTCCTGTCCACACTTCTCCCTGCTTTCATTATGTCTACCACCTGAGCTCTCACTGTTGACCTGGGTCTGAGGTCAAGCCCCTGACATGCTCTTTCTTTTTGGATCAACCCTTTCTCCTTAACCATATTGTTGAGCCTCCAGTCTGCCTTTTATGATTAATAATCTTGAAAAAAATTGCCAGGGTTTTTTTGCTGACACTCATGTCTTACCTTCCCTGTAGATGTTTTACTCTAATAATCGGGTTCATTACAATTTTCTAAAGTGGAATGGGGTACCACAACCTCAGAAGTCAATGAAGTAATAGTTCAGTAGGTATTCAGAGTAAACCTTGCCATCAATTATGGCTTCTAAGTAACTTTACTAATAATGTAGAAAAAAAACCCTATGAGAACGTGAATGAAAGGTTTTCTAACTAACCCCTTAGTGCATAGACAATTGAATAGCCCAGGAATAGATAAAACTTAGAGGCAATATTGCTGACTTTTCACAGAATCAGGATTCTAGCTCAGGCTATACAGGAGATGAAATGTTAAATGACTGCACCAGCACTAACAGCACCAAGTTGCTCTGGATGCCCTTCTCTGCCCCTGCCTGTCCATCGGATCTTATGAAGAAGACCTTCTTTCTGTTTTTCCATTTTTTATCTCATAGATCAGGCATTAAATTCATGAGTCTTTAAAAGAAAGAAGTGCTCATCTTTCCATATATCCTAGCCCTGTGTATATGGAACCACACATACATATTTTTATTCCTCTGTGTGTAAAAAGCCTCTGGATGTGACTTATCGTTCCTTCAAGACTTTCTCTGCTATGACGTTTTGCTTCTGGGATAATGGTCTTTAACATGTCAACTCTTCAAGTGCAAGGCCGTTTTCGAGGCTCTTCATTGTTTCAGAGTGAAATTGAAAAAGGGAATCCAGCTGTTTATATGCAATATGCAGCAATTATGAAGTTCATTTCCAGAAGCCTCAGTAACCATGACAACTTGTAATTCCAGAAGAATAGAAACAGGTTTTAGAGTGACTTCCAGTGGGGCCAACTTGCAACCAGAAATGGCCCAGGCCAGGCTGATGAGCAGCCTGTGCTGTTTACTTGGAGTTAGAAGCAGTTTTTGCAACTCAGACTCCCTTAATCTGTAACCTCAAGTCCTTTAAAGTTCAGTTAACAGTGAAACTTGAATTTCTAGATTTGCCAGAGTCTGCCCTAGAGGGCCAAGTAGTTCAAATGAAACAAGAGCCCAGCATTGTATTGATGTTTATTTCATAGCTCCTTAAACGCCAAACTCAAAGTCATCACATCAAACTGACTGAACTTGAAGCCTGTGTTGTAGGAACCTCAGAAAGTTCAAATGAGGACCACAGAACCGAGACTCTTGATATGCATGGCTTCTGAGAGCACACAAGATTCTTTGATATTTCAAGAAAAAAAAATAGATAGGACTTACATTAGAGTGGATGACTTTTTTGTGGCATTTTCACCTCATTGGGCTAGAATGGAAACTGGAGCTGCAGAAGTGGCAAGCCAAAGTGCGGACAAGGAAGGGACAAAGAAAGGTATTTTGGAGTCTGGAATAATTTAAAACAATTTGGGCAGGGTACAGAGTTGATTACCTTTCTCTCTGTCACCCACGTGTGTCTCTCTGACTAACAGTGTGCATCTCTACATACTCCAGAGGGTAGCAGGACAATGGGTAGCAAAGGGTCAACTTTTAAATGAAGCCTGCTCCAGCAGGCACCCTGGGAAACTCATAGAGATGAAATGTTAAATGACTGCAAGCTGCAAAGGCATCAGAATTGGATTTTTGCTCTTTCTGCCTCTTTTGACTCTCTCTTTGATCCCTGCTGGCAGCACGCTGGGCATGTGTAAAAACCACAGTTCATAGATACCATTCCTATTGGGAAAGCAAAAGAAAAGCTGGTCCGATGGGCAGTAGGTTTTCTTCTCTGAAATGTCCAGGGGAGCTAAAGTCAGGGGATGCTCTGAAAAGACAGGGGCAGACCTCTTCTCTGTGGGCCATTTTATTTGTGCTCTTTTGACCAAAGGGTAAGTAGATAATCTTACTTAGAACACTAAGCATAAGGAAACACGAGCTCATTGGCTGATTCCAGAATAAGCTTACTGTTCTTTTGAGCAGAAATTAGACCTTGGGAACAACTGGATGTCAATTAAGAAGGTGCTAGAAAGATGATTAGCAGAAGTTTAGTCATAAACATCCTAGGAGCGTGACAAAGAGAAATTTAGGCATACAGAAAAAAATTCAAAATAGGAGGTAGATGATCACAGAGAAGCAAATGAAAAGATTTAAAGAGATGTCTGAATGGGTTGCAGAAAGTATCACATGAGGTGCATAATGACTCCCACTATTGTCCCCATATGGAGTTCCACCAGTTTGATTATATTTACCAGGGATTCTTTCTGGTTCCATATGCCTCTCTTCTTTTTTTTTTTTTTTCTTTCCATTTTTTATTAGGTATTTAGCTCATTTACATTTCCAATGCTATACCAAAAGTCCCCCATACCCACCCACCCCCACTCCCCTACCCGCCCACTCCCCCTTTTTGGCCCTGGTGTTCCCCTGTTCTGGGGCATATAAAGTTTGTGTGTCCAATGGGCCTCTCTTTCCAGTGATGGCCGACTAGGCCATCTTTTGATACATATGCAGCTAGAGTCAAGAGCTCCGGGGTACTGGTTAGTTCATAATGTTGATCCACCTATAGGGTTGCAGATCCCTTTAGCTCCTTGGGTACTTTCTCTAGCTCCTCCATTGGGAGCCCTGTGATCCATCCATTAGCTGACTGTGGGCATCCACTTCTGTGTTTGCTAGGCCCCGGCATAGTCTCACAAGAGACAGCTACATCTGGGTCCTTTGGATAAAATCTTGCTAGTGTATGCAATGGTGTCAGCGTTTGGATGCTGATTATGGGGTGGATCCCTGGATAAGGCAGTCTCTACATGGTCCATCCTTTCATCTCAGCTCCAAACTTTGTCTCTGTAACTCCTTCCAAGGGTGTTTTGTTCCCACTTCTAAGGAGGGGCATAGTGTCCACACTTCAGTCTTCATTTTTCTTGAGTTTCATGTGTTTAGGAAATTGTATCTTATATCTTGGGTATCCTAGGTTTTGGGCTAATATCCACTTATCAGTGAGTACATATTGTGTGAGTTCCTTTGTGAATGTGTTACCTCACTCAGGATGATGCCCTCCAGGTCCATCCATTTGGCTAGGAATTTCATAAATTCATTCTTTTTAATAGCTGAGTAGTACTCCATTGTGTAGATGTACCACATTTTCTGTATCCATTCCTCTGTTGAGGGGCATCTGGGTTCTTTCCAGCTTCTGGTTATTATAAATAAGGCTGCTATGAACATAGTGGAGCATGTGTCCTTCTTACCAGTTGGGGCATCTTCTGGATATATGCCCAGGAGAGGTATTGCTGAATCCTCCGGTAGTACTATGTCCAATTTTCTGAGGAACCGCCAGACGGATTTCCAGAGTGGTTGTACAAGCCTGCAATCCCACCAACAATGGAGGAGTGTTCCTCTTTCTCCACATCCTCGCCAGCATCTGCTGTCACCTGAATTTTTGATCTTAGACATTCTGACTGGTGTGAGGTGGAATCTCAGGGTTGTTTTGATTTGCATTTCCCTGATGATTAAGGATGTTGAACATTTTTTCAGGTGCTTCTCTGCCATTCGGTATTCCTCAGGTGAGAATTCTTTGTTCAGTTCTGAGCCCCATTTTTTAATGGGGTTATTTGATTTTCTGAAGTCCACCTTCTTGAGTTCTTTATATATGTTGGATATTAGTCCCCTATCTGATTTAGGATAGGTAAAGATCCTTTCCCAATCTGTTGGTGGTCTCTTTGTCTTATTGACGGTGTCTTTTGCCTTGCAGAAACTTTGGAGTTTCATTAGGTCCCATTTGTCAATTCTCGATCTTACAGCACAAGCTATTGCAGTTCTGTTCAGGAATTTTTCCCCTGTGCCAATAACTTCAAGGCTTTTCCCCACTTTCTCCTCTATAAGTTTCAGTGTCTCTGGTTTTATATGAAGTTCTTTGATCCATTTAGATTTGACCTTAGTACAAGGAGATAAGTATGGATCGATTCGCATTCTTCTACATGATAACAACCAGTTGTGCCAGCACCAATTGTTGAAAATGCTGTCTTTCTTCCACTGGATGGTTTTAGCTCCCTTGTCGAAGATCAAGTGACCATAGGTGTGTGGGTTCATTTCTGGGTCTTCAATTCTATTCCATTGGTCTACTTGTCTGTCTCTATACCAGTACCATGCAGTTTTTACCACAATTGCTCTGTAGTAAAGCTTTAGGTCAGGCATGGTGATTCCACCAGAGGTTCTTTTATCCTTGAGAAGAGTTTTTGCTATCCTAGGTTTTTTGTTTTTCCAGATGAATTTGCAAATTGCTCCTTCTAATTCGTTGAAGAATTGAGTTGGAATTTTGATGGGGATTGCATTGAATCTGTAGATTGCTTTTGGCAAGATAGCCAGCCATTTTTACAATGTTGATCCTGCCAATCCATGAGCATGGGAGATCTTTCCATCTTCTGAGATCTTCTTTAATTTCTTTCTTCAGAGACTTGAAGTTTTTATCATACAGATCTTTCACTTCCTTAGTTAGAGTCACGCCGAGATATTTTATATTATTTGTGACTATTGAGAAGGGTGTTGTTTCCCTAATTTCTTTCTCAGCCTGTTTATTCTTTGTGTAGAGAAAGGCCATTGACTTGTTTGAGTTAATTTTATATCCAGCTACTTCACCGAAGCTGTTTATCAGGTTTAGGAATTCTCTGGTGGAATTTTTAGGGTCACTTATATATACTATCATATCATCTGCAAAAAGTGATATTTTGACTTCCTCCTTTCCAATTTGTATCCCCTTGATCTCCTTTTGTTGTCGAATTGCTCTGGCTAATACTTCAAGTACTATGTTGAAAAGGTAGGGAGAAAGTGGGCAGCCTTGTCTAGTCCCTGATTTTAGTGGGATTGCTTCCAGCTTCTCTCCATTTACTTTGATGTTGGCTACTGGTTTGCTGTAGATTGCTTTTATCATGTTTAGGTATGGGCCTTGAATTCCTGATCTTTCCAGAACTTTTATCATGAATGGGTGTTGGATCTTGTCAAATGCTTTTTCTGCATCTAACGAGATGATCATGTGGTTTTTGTCTTTGAGTTTGTTTATATAGTGGATTACATTGATGGATTTTCATATATTAAACCATCCCTGCATCCCTGGAATAAAACCTACTTGGTCAGGATGGATGATTGCTTTAATGTGTTCTTGGATTCGGTTAGCGAGAATTTTATTGAGGATTTTTGCATCGATATTCATAAGAGAAATTGGTCTGAAGTTCTCTATCTTTGTTGGATCTTTCTGTGGTTTAGGTATCAGAGTAATAGTGGCTTCATAAAATGAGTTGGGTAGAGTACTTTCTACTTCTATCTTGTGAAAAAGTTTGTGCAGAACTGGAATTAGATCTTCTTTGAAGGTCTGATAGAACTCTGCACTAAACCCGTCTGGTCCTGGGCTTTTTTTGGCTGGGAGACTATTTATAACTGCTTCTATTTCTTTTGGTGATATGGGACTGTTTAGAAGGTCAACTTGATCCTGATTCAACTTTGGTACCTGGTATCTGTCCAGAAATTTGTCCATTTCGTCCAGGTTTTCCAGTTTTGTTGAGTATAGCCTTCTATAGAAGGATCTGATGGTGTTTTGGATTTCTTCAGGATCTGTTGTTATGTCTCCATTTTCAGTTCCGATTTTGTTAATTAGGATTTTGTCTCTGTGCCCTCTAGTGAGTCTAGCTAAGGGTTTATCTATCTTGTTGATTTTCTCAAAGAACCAACTCCTCGTTTGGTTAATTCTTTGAATAGTTCTTCTTGTTTCCACTTGGTTGATTTCACCCCTGAGTTTGATTATTTCCTGCCGTCTACTCCTCTTGGGTGAATTTGCTTCCTTTTTTTCTATAGCTTTTAGATGTGTTGTCAAGCTGCTAGTATGTGCTCTCTCCCGTTTTTTCTTGAAGGCACTCATAGCTATGAGTTTCCCTCTTAGAAATGCTTTCATTGTGTCCCAAAGGTTTGGGTACGTTGTGGCTTCATTTTCATTAAACTCTAAAAAGTCTTTAATTTCTTTCTTTATTCCTTCCTTGACCAAGGTATCATTGAGAAGAGTGTTGTTCAGTTTCCACGTGAGTGTTGGCTTTCTGTTATTTTTTTTGTTATTGAAGATCAGCCTTAGTGCATGGTGATCTGATAGGATACATGGGACAATTTCAATATTTTTGAATCTGTTGAGGCCTGTTTTGTGACCTATTATGTGGTCAATTTTGGAGAAGGTACCATGAAGTGCTGAGAAGAAGGTATATCCTTTTGTTTTAGGATAAAATGTTCTGTAGATATCTGTCAGATCCATTTGTTTCATCACTTCTGTTAGTTTCAGTGTGTCCCTGTTTAGTTTCTGTTTCCATGATCTGTCCATTGGTGAAAGTGGTGTGTTGAAGTCTCCCACTATTATTGTGTGAGGTGCAATGTGTGCTTTGAGCTTTACTAAAGTTTCTTTAATGAATGTGGCTGCCCTTGTATTTGGAGCATAGATATTCAGAATTGAGAGTTCCTCTTGGAGGATTTTACCTTTGATAAGAACGAAGTGCCCCTCCTTGTCTTTTTTGATGACTTTGAGTTGGAAGTCAATCTTATCAGATATTAGGATGGCTACTCCAGCTTGTTTCTTCATACCATTTGCTTGGAAAATTGTTTTCCAGCCTTTTATTCTGAGGTAGTGTCTATCTTTTTCTCTGAGATGTGTCTCCTGTAAGCAGCAAAATGTTGGGTCTTGTTTGTGTAGCCAGTTTGTTAGTCTATGTCTTTTTATTGGGGAGTTGAGACCATTGATGTTAAGAGATATTAAGGAAAAGTAATTGTTGCTTCCTGTTATTTTTGTTGTTAAAGTTGGCATTCTGTTCTTGTGGCTGTCTTCTTTTAGGTTTGTTGAGGGATTACCTTCTTGTTTTTTCTAGGGCATTGTTCCCGTTCTTGTATTGGTTTTTTTCTGTTATTAACCTTTGAAGGGCTGGATTCGTGGAGAGATAATGTGTGAATTTGGTTTTGTCGTGGAATACTTTGGTTTCTCCATCTATGGTAATTGAGAGTTTGGCTGGGTATAGTAGCCTGGGCTGGAATTTGTGTTCTCTTAGTGTCTGTATAACATCTGTCCAGGCTCTTCTGGCTTTCATAGTCTCTGGTGAAAAATCTGGTGTAATTCTGATAGGCTTGCCTTTGTATGTTACTTGACCTTTTTCCCTTACTGCTTTTAGTATTCTCTCTTTATTTAGTGCATTTGTTGTTCTGATTATTATGTGTCAGGAGGAATTTCTTTTCTGGTCCAGTCTATTTGGAGTTCTGTAGGCTTCTTGTATGGTCATAGGTATCTCTTTCTTTATATTTGGGAAGTTTTCTTCAATAATTTTGTTGAAGATGTTTGCTGGTCCTTTGAGTTGAAAATCTTCATTCTCATCCACTCCTATTATCCGTAGGTTTGGTCTTCTCATTGTGTCCTGGATTTCCTGGATATTTTGAGTTAGGATCTTTTTGCATTTTCCATTTTCTTTGATTGTTGTGCCGATGTTCTCTATGGAATCTTCTGCACCTGAGATTCTCTCTTCCATCTCTTGTATTCTGTTGCTGATGCTCAAATCTATGGTTCCAGATTTCTTTCCTAGGGTTTCTATCTCCAGTGTTGCCTCACTTTGAGTTTTCTTTATTGTGTCTACTTCCCTTTTTAGGTCTAGTATGGTTTTGTTCATTTCCATCCCCTGTTTGTATGTTTTTTCCTCTTTTTCTGTAAGGACTTCTACCTGTTTGATTGTGTTTTCCTGTTTTTCTTTAAGGACTTGTAACTCTTTAGCTGTGTTCTCCTGTATTTCTTTAAGTGATTTATTAAAGTCCTTCTTGATGTCCTCTACCATCATCATGAGATATGCTTTTAAATCTAGGTCTAGGTTTTCGGGTGTGTTGGGGTGCCCTGGACTGGGCGAAGTGGGAGTGCTGGGTTCTGATGATGGTGAGTGGTCTTGGTTCCTGTTAGTAGGATTCCTACGTTTACCTTTCGCCATCTGGTAATCTCTGGAGTTAGTAGTTATAGTTGACTCTGTTTAGAGATTGTTCTTCTGGTGATTCTGTTACTGTCTCTCAGCAGACCTGGGAGACAGATTCTCTCCTCTGAGTTTCAGTGCTCAGAGCACTCTCTGCTGGCAAGCTCTCTTACAGGGAAGGTGCGCAGATATCTTGTTTTTGGACCTCCTCCTGGTCGAAGAAGAAGGCCCAAAACAGGGCCTCTCTCAGAAGCTGTGTTGCTTTGGCAGTTCCCAGAAGCTGTCAGCTTCTGTGGTGCAGACTCTCACCTGTGCAGACTAAATTCCTAAGTTCCAGGGAGTCCTGGAACCAAGATGGTGACCGCTGCTCCTGAGGCTGAGGCCACCTCCCGAGCCAGGCGGACACCTGTCCTCTGGTCCGGACGGTGGCCGGCTGTCTGCAGCCTGCAAAGGGTACTGCCTCAGCGGCTCTGTGCTTCCGCCTTTCCCAGAAGCTGTCAGGTTCTCTGGCGCACCCTCTAACCTGTTCAGACTAATTTCCTAGGTCCCGCGGAGTCCAGGAACCCAGATGGCAACCGCTGCTGCTGAGGCTGAGGCCGCCTCCCAAGCCAGGCGGACACCTGTCCTCTGGTCCGGACGGTGGCCGGCTGTCTGCGGCCCGCCAAGGGTGCTGCCTCAGCGGCTCTGTGCTTCTGCCCGTCCCAAAAGCTGTCCGGTTCTCTGGCGCACCCTCTAACCTGTTCAGACTAATTTCCTAAGTTCTGCTGAGTCCCGGAACCAAGATGGCGACCGCTGCTGCTCCATATGCCTCTCTTCTAAAACCTGACTCTCAGGTTGGAGTTTGTTCTTCTTTAGGGAGATTCATGGAAGAAAACATTGGTTTTGGAAACTGACGGTACTGACTTTGACATGCCAGTAAGTTTGGGCTGCCATTATCAAGAACCAAGGATAAAGTGGTTTTATAAAGAGCAAATTGTTATTGTTTATAATTCCTGAGTCGAAATCTCTGAGTTCAGGATCCTAACTGACATAGCTAGTTCCTTTCGGGCCCCTTTTTGCATTGCAGATTATTATATAGCATTATATTCTTATGTTGATCACAAAGAAAGCTAAACAATGCCACATGCTCTCATAATAGGAAGGCAACCCCACTTATGAGAACTCTGTCCTCCTTTTTGTAGTTGCTTCCCAGTGGACTAGGTTCTAAACACCATCAAATTGGTATTGGGTATCAATCCAAGAATTTAGAGGAAAGGGAAACCCTGAGTCCATTGCAGGCACTCTTGGGCCTCTTATCTTTCTTTATTATAGTGAGTGAAAACCTCACCAGAAAACCTTGCTTTCATGTTACTTATACGTAATATGTTTATGTGGTGCCTGTCTGGGGCCTCGGCAATTGCACATCGCTAATTCTCATATGGAATTCTTGGAAGCTGTACCAACTGTCTTCAAAGCACATTTGGCAAAATGAAAGTTCAAGAACTCAGACAACAAGGCAACAGAAAATGCCCAGAGATGGGATGAAAGCAGTTTCAGATAAGAGGGAAGCATTTATTATTTTTTCATACTGTAAATGGATACAGAAAATGTGGTACATCTACACAATGGAGTACTACTCAACTATTAAAAAGAATAAATTTATGAAATTCCTAGCCAAATGGATGGACCTGGAGGGCATCATCCTGAGTGAGGTAACACATTCACAAAGGAACTCACACAATATGTACTCACTGATAAGTGGATATTAGCCCCAAACCTAGGATTCCCAAGATATAAGATACAATTTGCTAAACACATGAAACTCAAGAAGAATGAAGACTGAAGTGTGGACACTATGCCCCTCCTTAGAATTGGGAACAAAACACCCATGGAAGGAGTTACAGAGACAAAGTTTGGAGCTGAGATGAAAGGATGGACCATGTAGAGACTGCCTTATCCAGGGATCCACCCCATAATCAGCATCCAAACGCTGACACCATTGCATACACTAGCAAGATTTTATCCAAAGGACCCAGATGTAGCTGTCTCTTGTGAGACTATGCCGGCGCCTAGCAAACACAGAAGTGGATGCTCACAGTCAGCTAATGGATGGATCACAGGGCTCCCAATGGAGGAGCTAGAGAAAGAACCCAAGGAGCTAAAGGGATCTGCAACCCTATAGGTGGAACAACATTATGAACTAACCAGTACCCCGGAGCTCTTGACTCTAGCTGCATATGTATCAAAAGATGGCCTAGTCGGCCATCACTGGAAAGAGAGGCCCATTGGACACGCAAACTTTATATGCCCCAGTACAGGGGAACGCCAGGGCCAAAAAGGGGGAGTGGGTGGGTAGGGGAGTGGGGGTGGGTGGGTATGGGGGACTTTTGGTATAGCATTGGAAATGTAAATGAGCTAAATACCTAATAAAAAATGGGAAAAAAATAAAAAATAAAAACAATGACTTCATGAAATTCGTAGGCAAATGGATGGAATTTCAAAACATCCTGAGTGAGGTAACTCTGTAACAAAAGAAAACACATGGTATGCACTCACTTAGCCATCCCATAGACTGTCACCAAACCCCGACACTATTGTAGATGCCCGGAAGTACTTGCTGATGGGAGTCTGATATGACTGTCTCCTGAGAGGCTCTGTAAGAGTCTGGCAAATACAGAGGCAGATGCTTGCAGCCTACCATTGGATTGAGCTTGGTGTCCCTGATGGAGGAGTTGGAGAAGAGACTCAAGAAGCTGAGGGGTTTTGCAGCCTCATGAAGGGAGTAACAGTGTCAACAGGCCAGACCTTCAAAAGCTCCCAGGGACAGGACCACCAACCAAAGAGTACACATGGAAGGACCCATGGCTCCAGCTACATATGTGACAGAGGATGGCCTTGTTGGAATCAGTGGGAGGAGAGGCCCTTGGGCCTGAGGGTGTTCAATGTCCCAGTGTAGGGAGATGCATGGGCAGGAAGACAGAAGTGGGTGGGTAGGTGGGGGAGAACCCTCATATAATCAGGGAGAGGGGGGATTGGATAGAGGGCTTCTGAAGGGGAGACCTGGAAAGGGGAAAATATTTTAAATGTAATTTTTAAAAATCCAATAAAAATAAGATCAATTAACAAAAACAAACAAAGAAAAAAATCCAAAACACAAAACAAAATAAAACAAAACAAAAAATACCCCCCAAATTGGTGGTATGCTCATTTAAAAACTATTTAATAGTGGATAAGTATGTCCTCAGTGAAATTCTCCTTGTTTATGTGAAATATAAAGTTAATTGCTATCAATATTCCATATGACAATCTGACTTTGCATCTAAACACAGGCACACAGCTACAGTCTGCCTGCCCTTAGGTCCATGAGGACATTCATATCGCCAGCTCCCATGTTAGGGTATTCTTTGGTATGGAAACAGTTCTATGGTAATAGTATAGGAACAAAAACATCTGGGCTTCTCTTTTATCTGCCTGAAGTGATCTACTGATTACTGATGCCAGTCATATGCATCAATTCCATAAAAAAAAATAATTATTGAGCACACATGTTCATAGTAGGTACTTGGTGAATATGTTAGCCGTCTTCACCCTGAAGTACCTTGGCCTTCACAGAGTGGCTGCCAAGATAAAAGGTTTATCATGCTCAGGGGGAATTTAATTGTTTACATTTACTTTATCATTTATCATTTAAGGAAATCACTCTCCCATGAACTCAGAAAGGTTCTATTAAGTCTAATGTTAATGCCAGTCTTGAAAGGAGTAATTAAGTAGGTACATTTTGAGAACCTTTCTTGCTAATAAATAATGTACCATTTATTATCCTTAACTAGGTCATATTCTCCACAAATCACGCAGGTGTTCTTTCTGTGTTAGCACAGAGCAAGGGTGTCCTTCCTGCTTCCTGAACCACCATTACCAACATTCAGAGACTGCATTCATATGTCCAATTTTTTTTTATCCTGCCCTTGTATCCTCCTTTGAAGGTTGTGTTATGAAGAACCACTTATTAACTTGCAGTTTCCTGCAGCAGAAATGTTTCAGGCAGATTCAGTCCCTCCTACTGCCGTGGTTCCAGCTTCTTCACTCATAACCACAGCCCTTGTTTCCATATCCTATTGCGAGGCAAGTGTGCTCAGAGGGACTGGGTACATGCTGAGTATCTCTCATTGACTGGGATTATAAGGAGGATCCTGATACTGGAGGTGAGGTAGAGAAATACTATGAGCTGATACCAGAATCAAGTCCTAGTAAAGTTAATTTCCAAGACTCTTTAGCATAGTCTGACAGGGGATAGGAGGGATGGGTATTTCTAGGACTGAAGCATGCAGAGCTGGTCTCAAGATCCAAGGTTTGGGGGCTATTGAACTTTGAAGAAATGGAAGTCACAGGGTAGCAATTTCTTCTCAGGGTCTGTTCAAGCTGTGGGGCATGGAAAGACTAACTTTCCAAAGCCAAGGGTAAATGAGAGGTTCTCTATTCTGCCCCACTATCAGAATAAGCACATTAGTATCTCAAGAGCCATCTTGATGGAAAGGCAGACAGTGAGAGGGCTGGTGCATAATCAAAGACTGAGACATGTATATATGGCATAAACTGTAATTAGCACCGAGATATGCAGATAAAGTAGCCCGATTAATCTTAATATTGTTCTGTGCAAAATTTAAAATTACAAACAAAATGCTGGATACATCATTTCTGAGGAAAAATCTACAGCTTGCCTTTGCAAATATCCACAGTTTTGTTTTGGGTTTTGTCTTCTCAGTTCTGGTAAGTATTTAGCATTTTCCTTGCATACCCTGGGCAAGCACTCTACCACAGAACCCCATCCAGCCCAATCCTGTATTTTCAACATGTTTATGCAGCCTGAAGTGAGGTTAAACTATCAAATTTTGACCATCGGTTTGGTTTCCCATGTTTTATTCTAGTTTTGTACATTTTATTTTTTCTGAACAAAGTCACTATGTCTTCAGGAAGAATTTTAAAATAATAAAACAACTTGCCTGGACTTTTCCTTATACTTTGACAAACTTAAATCCCTTGCTTTCCTACTCTGTGTCAATGTGATGGTGAGTCCACTCTATTTTCCATCATGCTAAAGTTTTCATAGGCTACTTAATCCCTAAAGGATTCTCAGCTAAGCAGACACAATGTGACGGTCAAATCTCTACTGTATCTATAATAACTGGCAGGATATATTCCAGCATCAGGGATAGTTTATAGCAGCCCATCCCTCACAGAGGACGTCTGACGAGATACTAATGCCAAGGACCTGAGAACAGGATGGTCTATGATTTAGCATAGACGATTTGATATCATACTCGCCTTTTTCTTCTTCCCCTATAAACATGATTCAGACATCTGTATCATTCAGCAAAATTAGTGGAACCCCTCTCATACAACATATTATGTAAAAATAGCTTATATGGAAACCATGTAGGGTGGTAATCGACTACGACCCCGTGCACTCAAAACAATATGAAACAAAACAAAAAGAGAACGAACAAAGAACAAACAAACAGAAATGAAAACCAAAACCAAACCAAACAAAAATGGAAGCAGGAGAATTGTTGTGAGTTTAAAGCTAAAACAGTGAGAAATTGTCTCAAAATAAATGAAAATTTGGAGCCAGAGAGATGGGTCAATCAATAAAATCACTTCTTTCTAATCCCAGATACCTGAATTGGATTCCCAACACCCACATGGTAGAAGGAAGGGACTGATTTCTACAAGTTATCTTCTGATCACCAATTCCAGGGAATCTGACATCCTCTGCTGGCCTCATCAAGCTCCTGAAAATACATGGTGCACAAACTCACCAGTGCAAGCATAACATATACACACTCAATAAATAATTAATTGCACATTTCAAATAGTTAAAAGAAAATCTTAAAATACTCCTCAGGACTTTGCATATAAATTTTCAAAGTTTTTATTTACAACTCAGGTGGACAGAAAATTGTTACTTTGTCACTTATTTGTTACACTATTTACAATACCGAAGTATTTGACTGTTGGTGTCAAAGGGCATCCCTATGGATATAAGTACAGAAGATCTCAAAAATAGTATTCCCAAGAGAGAGATTGTCCTCAGGTTTACATTCATAAAGAGAAGCCAGGAAGAAAGCAGTCAGAAAATTCTGTGTGTGTATGATGTATGCACATATTTCTGTGTGTGTATGATATATGCACACATTTCTGCATATGTATGTATGTATGCACTCATTTACACACATAGCTCTCTCACATAGAATGACTAACACATTTTCTTTGTCATCAGCATAGTTTTCAAAATGTGATACTTTGTCTTATAAAATATTGGGGACTTAGAATAAAAGGAATCTTCATGGCCCTTATTTCTCTCTTGGGATAAGAAACAGCTTTGGATGGGGATGAGCTAACTGTGAAGAGAAGGCATCCACAGAAATGTTTGACTCAGTGCTGGCAGGTGATGTACATCTGGTAGCTCCTTCCCCTTATAGACAAGGAAACAGGCTGGAGCAGTTGCCAGTAGATTGAGCTGCCACAGAACTAATTTTTTTTTTGTGAGTATGAAACTATTCTTTTTACTTATTTATTTATTAGGTATTTTCTTCATTTACATTTCTAATGCTATCTCAAAAGTCCCCCATATCCTCCCCCCTCCCCCCAGACTCCCCTACCCACCCACTCCCACTCCTTGGCCCTGGCATTCCCCTGTACTGAGGCATATAAAGTTTGCAAGACCAAGAGGCCTCTCTTCCAAATGATGGCCTACTAGGCCATCTTCTGATACATATGCAGCTAGAGACACGAGCTCAGTGGGTACTGGTTAGATCATATTGTTGTTCCACCTATAGGGTTTCAGACCCCTTTAGCTCCTTGGGTACTTTCTGTAGCTCCTCCATTGGGGGCCCTGTGATCCATCCAATAGCTGACTGTGAGCATCCACTTCTGTGTTTGCTAGGCCCCGGCATAGCCTCACAAGAGACAGCTACTAATTTATAACACTTTTCAGAGCAAATCACTCTCCTTTGGTACACAGTCCAAAGCTTCAATTATACCACAGTCTCCCACCTATTAACAAGGATCACCTGTAAATCAAGCTCATGCTAGAAGTGATGTTTCTGAGCTGATGCAGAAAGCCAAAGCAAGCATCCTATGTTCTGCTAACTTCAGGAGATGATTAAGGCATCAACCTTCCAGCCCTTTGCCCCAGGTGATTATTTATAAGGGCTCTAAATCACCACTGTAAATGTACCCAATGAAGAAATTCATATTTAGCAGAGAAAAGGCTGAAGGTGTTTCTATGATATACTTTGACAAATAGCCTGAGAATGTGCAGACAAGAGCTTAGTCCTGTGGGTTATGTTGTCTTGATGACAGGTGCTGGATTGTGTTCTGAAGAACCTGTCCCTGCAAGACCTTACTTTGGCTAATAGAGTCACATGTCAGGGTGCTGCCGCTGAGGACTTGTCCATGCTTCTCCTGATGTCATCAAAAGTTCAAAGTATGTAAACTCTATCGTTGTAGGATGTGCACGGCTTCTATTTGCCTAGGACACCACATGATAGTTGACAATCTTTGATGAGCATCTACTTTAATGGTCTAAAGAAATGGTTACCAGAAAAGATCACTTGTGCTTGCAACCCCTGTTCTGAGGCCAATCCAATAATGTCTCATTATTTGAAACTTCTAATATCACGTATATTTCTTTCTCAGTTCGCAGGAAGAGCCAGTTTCCAGAGTGGGCAATGAAACCTGTCTGGAGATACTTGAAACAAGGCCTATATGATTACAAGTTTGAGACTGAATAAGATAATGGCTTCCCTCTCATAAATTCATATTTTAAATGACTTGTGAACAAGGAACTCAGAGGCTGTGTACATCTCAGTTTTGTTTAGTCTCAGGATAGCTGTGGATCTTGTGCATTCTCTGAGGTGTCCTTCCTTTTTCCAGATAATAAACTATATTCTCCTGTAACAACTTATACCTGAACATATTGTGTGATGTAGATGGTTAATATATGGCCTGACAGTTTACTTATTGATAAATTATAAAATGGCTACCCTAATATCAGCTCTTTTAAAAATATGCAATAAAACTGTACTGAAAAGTTAAAAGTAAAATAAAGCAAATAGGGAATATTTTAGGAGTAGAAGTGTTATAAATGACATCAATACCCCTTCACTGGAGACTAGTCTTCATAGTATCAGAAGGGACAATGTGTACATCCAAATGAGGGAAGTATCAAACAATCTTACCCAGCTATGATCTCTGTGAACCACACCAATGGCCACTAAGGCACAACAAATTTAAGGGTATAGTAGTATTAAAGCACTTTGAACATCACCAGAATCTCCAATTAAACTTAAAACCCGTTCAACAAGAGGGAAAGTTTGCCTGGTCCAGGAGACCCAGCTAACTAGTCAGTGCTAGTGTAGTCATTGTTATTGGAAGAGAACCTATAACTGCTAATTTACCAAAAGCAACATAATCCATAAAAATAATGTATAAACCAATGTGAGGGTTTTTTTTTAAATTTTCTTATTAGATATTTTCTTCATTTACATCCCATGTGAGTTTTAACACAAAAAAAATGTGTAACATTTGATCCCACAAATCGGAATGATTACAAATTTAAGGCCAGCCTGGCTTATATAGTGAATTTAAGGTCTACCCACATGCATAGTAAGGCTGTGTTCTGGATATTTATACATTCATACATGTACATGTTCACAAGAAGATTGAACCCATATACAAACAAACAAACAAACACAACAAAATGCCTCAAAATGGATTACAAGTGAAGTGCAAGGCCCAGAATCATTAACCTACTTGTGCAGCCAATAGTGGAAATGTTTCATGGGATTGATCCTGCCAAGAATTGCTTTGGTATTAAACCCCTAAATCACCATTGATAAAGAAAAGTAGATGAGTGGAATTACATGAAATGATAAAAACTTCATGACATATAAAACGATTAACAGAATGCAAGAGTTAACCCCATACTAGGAAATATATTTTTCAAGTCATACATATGGTAGAGCAGTTAAAAATCAGAATATATTTACGAGATGGATCCCCGGGTGGGGCAGTCTCTGGATGGTCGTTCCTTCAGGCTCTGCTCTGAACTTTGTCTCTGTTACTTCTTCCGTGGGTATTTTGTTCCCCATTCTAAGAGGGATTGAAGTATCCACACTTTGGTTTTCCTTCTTCTGGAGTTTTATGTGTTTTGCAAATTGTATCTTGGGTAGTCTAAGTTTCTGGGCTAATATCCACTTATCAGTGAGTGCATATAACCTGTGTTTTTTTGTGATTGGTTTACCTCACTCAGGATGATGCCCTTCAGATCCATCCATTTGCCTGCCCCACTTAGGGATCCATCCCATAAACAACCACCAAACCCAGACACTAGGCAGATGCCAACAAGAACCTGCTAACAGGAACCTGATATAGCTGTCTCCTGTGATGCTCTGCCAGAGCCTGGCAAATACAGAAGTGGATACTCACAGTCATCCATCCATTGGATGGAGCACAAGGTCCCCAATGAAGGAGCCAGAGTAAGTACCCACAGAGCTGAAGGGGTCTGAAGCCCCATAGGAGGAACATCAATATGAACCAACCAGTATCCCCAGAGCTCCTTGGAACTCTACCACCAATCAAAAACAAAACAAAACAAAACAACAACAACAACAACAACAAAAAACACACCTGGTGGAATTTGTGGCTCTATCTATATATGTAGCAGAGAATGGCCTAGTCAGGCATCAATGGGAGGAGAGGCCCTTCGTCCTCTGAAGGCTCTATGCCCCAGTATAGGGGAATGCCAAGCCCAGGAATGGGGGTGGGTTGGTGAACATGGGGAGTGGGGAGAGTATAGAGGATTTTCAGAGGGGAAACTAGGAAAGGGGATAACATTTGAAATGTAAATAAAGAAATATCTTAAAAATAAAAAATCAGAATATGTGAAAAAATTTAAAAATCCCAGTGCTTAAGAGTAAGTGATCTAATTCTGTTTGTTTGTTTGTTTGTTTGTTTGTTTTGGGGGGGGGTTGGTTTTTTTGGTTTTTTTGAGACAGGGTTTCTCTGTAGCCCTGGCTGTCCTGGAACTCACTTTGCAGACCAGGCTGACCTGGAACTCAGAAATCTGCCTGCCTCTGCCTCTGCCTCCCAAGTGCTGGAATTAAAGGCATGTGCCACCACATCCGGCCGTGTTCTAATTTTAAAATAGAGGAATAAATACAAATAGACATTTCTGAAAAGATTACATAAAATGGCCAAATGGTTAGACAGAATGTTCAGTATCACAAGCCATCAAGTAAATGCACAGCAAAGCAACATTAAATATCGACTTACCCCATTAAAGTGACTATTATCTAAAACATACATAATTCATTTTAAAAAATCTCCTATGGATCTGGAAGAAAGAAAACCAGACTCTTGATGGGCATATAAATTAAGGTCAACGTATGACCATTTCTCAAAATAATATGACATAGAAGGACAAATGATCTAGCAGTTTCATTCCTGGAAATATATCTGAGGGGCAAGTGCTGCATGTCCAGAGAACACCTGTAAGTCCATGTTAGTGCAAAACTGTTATAGTAGACTGCATGGGTAACCACCAACTGCCTGGCAAAGAGTGATGAAAGTAGATTACTTTATAAGAAAAATATGTGCACATGTGCACAAAGACATATTCACAGAATTTCTTTCTCTCTTCCTCCCTCCCTCCCTCCCTTCCTCCCTCCCTCCCTCCCTCCCTTCCCCTCTCTCCCCACCTCTCTCTGTCTCTATCACATTGTCTCTCTGTGTATACTCTCTGTTTTTCTCTCTGTCTCTCTCTCTCTGTCTCTCTGTTTCTGTTTCTGTCTCTGTCTCTCTCTCTCACACACACACACACTCACACAAACACACACAATTGAATGCTGCTCAGACAAAAAAAAAATAAAATTTTGTTTGTTGGAGACCCACAGATAAAACATCATTTTGAATGAAAAGTCCAGATGAACTGCACATCACATTATGTGCATGAAGAGTCAGTGATGCTAACCTTTTATGTGCAGAGAAGATTGGTTTCCAAAAATTCAGGCCTGGGATCAGAGGAACATTAGTCACTGGGTACAAAGTCTGAGATAATTCACTCTTGTTTTTATTATAGAGTAGGGTGACAATGAAAGAGAATAGTAGATGAAGCACTAAGACACTTTAATGTACCAACAATAAATGGTATGTTGACTAACAGGGACAATCCATCCTTTCCAGGGATGAGGCCCTTAATACTAAAAGAGTATTCAATATCAAATGGTCAGCCAAGCAAATGCATATGTCTTAGTCAGGGTTTCTATTCCTGCACAAACATCATGACCAAGGAACAAGTTGGGCAGGAAAGGGTTTATTCGACTTACACTTCCATACGGCTGTTCATCAGCAAAGGAAGTCAGGACTGGAACTCAAGCAGGTCAGAAAGCAGGAGCTGATGCAGAGGCCATGGAGGGATGTTCCTTACTGACTTGCTTGCCCTGGCTTGCTCAGCCTGTTCTCTTCTAGAACCCAAGACTACACAGCCCAGAGATGCCTTCCCCGGTTGATCACTAATTGAGAAAATGCTCCACAGCTGAATCTTATGGAGGCATTTCCCCAACTGAAGCTCCTTTCTCTGTGATAACTCCAGCCTGTGTCAAGTTGACACACAAAACTGGCCAGTACAGCATACATTGGAGAAAACTTAGCAGCTTACAACTTTCACTTTTAGTAACACTAATTATAAACACTTTTGGGGGCACATGGGGCCAAGTTAAGGTGTTGGCATCCACGTTTTCTTAAAATTCTGGCAGAGAAGCTGTTGCTTCGCTTTTCCAGACTCCAGTGTCTTTGGCTCATCCTTGGCTTGTTGCTCTAATACTCTTGCCTCTGATTTCAACATCATTTGACCTCTTTTGTACTTCTCTTATAAGGACATTTGTCATTGGATTTCAGGCTCACCAAGATAATCCCAAATGATCCCCTTTAAGATCCTTAACTTAATTACATCTACAAGTACATTATTTTTCTAAATCACAGTTAGCATTCACTGGGACGAAGACATGTGCCTATGTTGTTGACTGTACTGACTTTATCAATGAAAGCTGTAAACACATACTATGTTCTACACATATGGTTTGACTAAACAATAACATCACAATATCTCTGAAGGTGAGGATGGCAACTGTGAGGATATATGACAAGAAAATAAATACTGAAAGATATGGGCTGATATCACTATTGAGAGAAGACTCAGGAGGACCTCTGGTTTACAAAGAGTACCTTTATAAAACACAACATCCCTTGACAATTTCACACACATATATAAAGTGTGTTGATTGCAGTCACTCTTCTTTATCCTCTCTTATCCTTCTCTCATTCCCACTCATCTTTTAATCACAATTTACCTTCCCTTGTTTCATGGTTGCTGTTGTTGTTGTTTTTGATGATTCAATAAGTTCAATGGAAATTGCCCAAATAGATGTAGCAGTGATTACTGGAGCCTGGGCAATGAACCAATGGCCACACCACTGAAGAAAATTACTTCTTGCCCCTGTAGTCATTAACTGTCAATGATTTCTAAGGGTGGAATAAATGGAGCTTCAAAGATGGAGGAAAAGAACAAAGAATTTAATAAACCTAAATTTGATTTAAACCCAACAAACTATACCCAAACTAGCTAGCTCTAAAATTTGAAGAGAAAAGTATATTCCCTATCCACATTTTACCCAGAAAGGAAAACCAGACAGAGATATGACAGCAAAACTAGAAAAATAAAAGTACAGATTTTCAGTAGAAGTGAACTGAATAGAACATTAGAGTGATCATTCACTATGATGGAGTACGACTTGTCCTGAGGATGTAATACTGTTACAGTGTATGAAAATCAATAAACATGGAACAGCACATCCACAGAGTGAAAAGCGAAAAGCATATGGTCATTTCAATAGATTCAGAAGAATACTGGATAAAATCCTAAGTCCTTTAGAACAAAACTCTGTACAAATTAGATACAGAAGAACAAGATCACACGTGACAAACCCATACCTAAAAACCCAAGGAAGTTGGGGAGAAGAAACGTTTTCTACATGACCAGGGAAAAGACAAAGGTACTCCTACTAACCAGCACTATTTAACCTGGCATTGAAAGTCCCAGCCAGAGAAAATAATGCAATTTCTTCAGATTGGAAAGGAAGTACATTATTCCAGCTCATGGGAGGCATAAAAATACAGATTGTAAAGTTTTAAATAATTTTAGCGCTAAAATATTTCAAAAGAATTTTTTGACTCAAAATCAACATTTGCAAGTAGAGAACATTTCTTCAGACTAATAATGAACCTGTGGAAAGGGACAAAGCAGCTACAGCCACAATAGCCACACAGTAAAGTGACCTAAGCCATTTGGATAGTCAAAGCACATATTACTTTATAATCCACAAACCAATGAGAGATCCAGAACTCCAAATACAAAGCTGATGGATTTTCTCTATTGGCTCATTAATCTTTATTTTATAGAAACAGAAATGATTGGTATACTTTGTTAAAACGATGAGATACCTAACAGTTTCTAGCAAAGATTTGGTTCTTGCGAGCCAACATATATGTACAGTGCACAAGCTGATGAGTTCTGCTTACTTCTTGACAGAGTTGCTAGTCATTTTGTTCAGGAGGACACTTAGGTAGGCTCTATTTTTATTAGTCATCACTGACCAAAGTCACATGGTGATTGGAAGCCGCAAGAATGTGACATTGATAGTGGTAGCGTTGTGTTACTTGAAACATCATTTTAATGAATGAACCACTGAAAATAACAAAAATAATTGCAGGAATGATGTGGTCCTGGGCAAAGCACTCTTCTCTACCAGTTTGGGGGTTGAAAGTAATCTTCCTTGGGACATGGAGAATGGCTCATCAGGTATTGTACTTTCTGAAGAACTTGATGATCAGATCCCTGGCACTAGGAAACTGTTAGGTGAACATAAACACCTGCCTGTAATTCCAGTGCTCAGTATTCAGAGACAGGGAGACCTACACTATTGTAGATAGCCAAATTAAACAAACTAATGTGCAATTGGTAAAATGAGAGACCTAACTCAATAAATATCATGGAAAGAGATTATGAAGTTGCCTAATATTATCCTTGGGTCTCCATACATATGTATGCACTACTGTACATATTGCTGGACACACATAAATGGACCCATACACATGTGGACATGTGGACATAGACAAAAACACACCACAAACAGACACACACAAAAAAATAATGAGTTTTTAAAATAAAAAATAACATAAATGGGAAGAAATTTCAGGACACTATTAGGCTATATGAACATTTTTTTCAATATACTGCCTATACAGAAACTCCTTCTGGCATGCCAGAGTGTGTGTCAAGTAAAGTTTCTTCAGCTACTGTGAGTGGTAGCAGTTCTCGGTGATCTTCCCAGTTACAAGAAGAATAAACAAACAAAACAACAACAACAACAACAAACAAACAAAAAACTTAATTTGTGATGTGGAGTTCTTCTATGGTATTCCTTCTTTCAAAACATATACACTACTAAACAAAGTAGCAGGAAAACAAAAATCTAGAACAATTTTCTTCTAGTTTGGTTTACATTGGTATGAGACTGGCCAAAACCAAAATGTAGAGAAAAGGGCTTATTTTCTTTTTATAAGCTATACACCATAATGGCTGAAGGGAAGCCATTCAGATATCCAAAGCAGAGACCAGGCGGTGAGGGAACTCTGCTTGCTCTCAGACTCACGTTCAACCTTCTTATGCAGCTCAGGCACACCTTCCTGGGAATGGCATTCCCCACACTGGGCAGAACCCTTCCATTTTAATTAGCAGTCAAAAACTGCAATAACAGAAATGACACCAGACCAATGTAATGGGTTTAGTTCAACTGAGGTTCCTCTTCCGAGATGTGTCAAGTTCACAGTCAAGATTAGCCACAACAAAATGTCTCAAAGCAAATTATGACAATATCAAGTTTTCCATCCTGATGTTTACTTCATTAAAACTCAGCCAACACTGAGGTGAGCGGTGTCCTGACAACTCTAGCATGCGAGCTTACTTAGTCTCTGTAGCAAGCAGATATTCTCATTAATGTCATTATATGAAAGACTACACAGATACAGAGAACACTTGGTAAGCGATCATGCCCTTTAGACAGTGACCGCAGTTTTTTGCTGGGGTGTTCCTTTGCTTACCACTATACCTCGTTGAGTTGTCAATGTGCTTCAGAAGCATGGGAAAGATAAGACCTGACTGTGTCTAGCACACTGATAATCTTACTATTTCCCTTTGCAGAATATTGTTGGCCTTGGAAAATTCCTCTTTAAAAATAGGACCCAGGAATTCAAAGCTCTTTGTAAAGGGGCTGCATGCAAGATTCTTGAGAAAAATAGAAATAATATGAGTTTGTATGTATGAGAAGAAACAGGAAGTTGACAAAGGGATTTAGTCGAATTGTCCTTTTGCCAAGAGCTGTATTGATCCAGCAGTTAACAGTGCCACCAAAGCAAAGCAGGTGTCACCCGGAGTGTACTGGGGTCCCAAGGCAAACAAAGTAAGATACCTACTCAGAGAGTATTGTGTGGGAGAGGGATACTCTGCACCCAGAGGAATAGGCTTAGTTAATAAATAGTCTTTCCTATATGAAAAAAAGATGTGGCAAAGAGGGGGCACACATAAATTCACTGACATTGGGCTATGAGGTAGTGGCTTTTCTTTTTCTGGGTAGGAAAGTGAAAAAGCCAGATTAATATGTGACATGGATTCATGCTGTATCTAGCCACCTGGAAGCAAGGGATGGCTGTATTTGTAGCCTTCTCACCATCTTCTGTTTTTAGGGCACACTGGATGCATGTATATTTAAAATGCTGATTGTGAATCAGAGGAAACATATTTGTGACCTGGTGAGACCAATCATTGGAAAGGTGATTTCTCTCCAAACATGAGAACCTGAGTTCAGATCCCCGGATGCTACATAAAATGCTTGGATTTGATCATTGCATGTGTATGTTACCCCAGATAGAGGCAGGTGTGTCCTAAATATTGGCTGGGTAGCTAATCTCGTTGAAACATGGAAGTTCTGGTTCAGTGAGAGAATCTACTTAAAGGCAGTGAGGCAGAGAACAGTACACAAGACACCTGATGTCCTTTCCAGTTCTGGTTTCTGCCTGTGTATGTGTGGGCTGGCTCACATGCATGTAGAAAACATACACACACACAAAGGCATATGAGTGTATAAGATAAACACCATATGCAAATATCTGGAAGACTAAAAGTGGAAGAGTCACTAGATATGATGCAAAAGGAGAGAAATTCATCCAATTGCCAAAAATGTAAGAACAATTCAGTGAATGGAGCACTCCAAAGGTACCACAGGGTGGCAAATTCTGAGTCAGGTGTTTTGTTCATAAAGACTGGTAGCAATCCTCTGTTGGCATTGTGTGGGAAGACTTTCAGCATTGTGTGGGAACTGGATTAGATAATTTATAGGTTTCCTTCCAACTATTAGATCTGCTATTGCTATGTTTATTTTTCTCGGGGCATGCTGAGACGTTGACAGGGCAGTCAATGAACACTCTTCCATGAATGTTCATTGTTGAGAGGGAAGCCTGTAGTTCCCAGGGTTGCCATTGTGCCACCTTTCTCTACCACATTCCAAATGTTGATCTCAAAAGGAAGTGAAATCCACAAGAGCAATTTTTCTCTAATTGCATAATTGCTGCATTTTCGTATAGCAAGAGTGGGGAAAAATGTCTTGACATCTTGAAATTTCAGTAAAGAATTACTTAATAAAGACTCTAGACTGAAATAATTGTTTACTTAAAACTGGAATTTACAGGAAAAAAACCTCAAACACTATTTCCTCCTTCCTACTGCCACATAATTAAATAATTTCACAATTAATTACTTTCAGGAGAGATAATTTGTTTTCATTAAAATATGTAAATATGCATCCCTTGCTGTGTGGGTTTTTTTTTTTTTTATTTTTCTTTCTAATGCTTTCTCACCCACTGTTGTGCTGATGTTCAGTGATAAAGGTTCCCTCCACAGGCTTTAAATCATAGCCCAGGTCCTCTACCCCATAACATAAAAGAGGCAGAAGATTTTCTTCTTAAAAAACACCTCCTCCAGCCTAGGACCTCCACTATCCATTTTTTTCAAACATCTTCAAGGTCAAATCCAACTGTCCCTTTCTTGCTCTGTTTCTCAGAGTTCAAGTTTAAGGATCCAACTCATCTTTAAGACAGATCAAAGCAAACACTGGAGTCAAGGAAATTCAAAGAACCAGTTTAGTGAAGGGATAGCAAAGGGGCTCAAGTCTCTGAGTACCTTAATAAGATTTAAAGGAATTAGTTTGTGTGAAAGGCCTTATAGAAATTGTCTCTTTGCAGGATTTTCTTTTTCTTTCTTTTTTTTTAATTAATTATTTTTTTACACTCCATATATTATCTGTCTCCCACCCTGATCCACCCTCCAACTGTTCCACATCCTATACCTCCTCCCCACCCCCACCCCACCTGACCTCTAAACTCACTGGGGCCTTGAGGGTTAGGTGCATCATCTCTGAATGAACACAACAGTCCTCTACTGTATGTGTGTTGGGGGCCTCATATCAGCTGGTATATGCTGCCTGGTTGGTGGTCTAGTATCCGAGAGATCTCAGGGGTTCAGGTTAGTTGAAACTGCTGGTCTTCCTACAGAATTGCCCTTCTCCACAGCTTCTTTATTTTCTTTTTCCTTTTTAAAACCAGAACCAAGAATATTGCGTGCTGTATTCTTTTCTTTTTTATCTCAATACAAGGTACTGTCATCTACAAAGTTCATACTTGGTATCACAATCAAGTTACAAGAACATTCACTAAATAGCTCAATGCTTCAGATGATGTATGCATTTTGTATAGTATCACTTTCATAAGTATCCAGTCATGTCCGGTGCTCAGGATGGAATGTGGACACACCAGCAGGAAAATATCCACATAGGGAAAGGCAGTGAGGTGTTGGATGCTCCTCACTGGCGTCTCATTGCTGTCTTGATATTCACTGTATTGTTGAAACAAATATAGAAGAAAAAGTAATATTTTTTTCTCTTTGATCATCCAGGGTTTAATGAGCTCTGGTGACTTTCTGAAAGGTCACTACCCAGTAACGAGTGTAGAAAGAACTAAACACTGGGATTGCAAGTATCTGACACTGATAAAGACTAGATAGATGCCTCAGGGAACGCCTACTATTTTCTAATAATAAGACATAGCAATAAAATGAATCCTAAAGATATATAGGTATACCCATAGGTCAATCTTCATCAGGGAAGCAGTTGGTAAAGAATGCATGTGACCACAACTGGATAATGGAGGATGAGTGACAGATTATGAAACACTGAGTCATAGACAGGATGCCTTTATCAAAACCCTCCCCTCAAGGCTCAGGGATCAGTGAGCAAGAAAACCAAATCTAAGAGCCAGATGTGGTGAATGGTTCTGAGGAGAAAGGATTTTCCAGTCATGACTGATACATATATCACCATGCAGAGATTATGGCAGCATGCAAAAGGCCTATACACGTTCAAGACACAATCATAGAACTGTGAGGGGAAAGTGACACAAAGCTTTACAGCCTAAGTAAGAGGCAATTTGCAATGAATGGTTTCTGGAAAGGAAGAATATCAATTTTCACTAATGGAGTGTCACTGGGTGTATCACCTACCCTCTAGGGCAGACCATGTGCCCAGAAGTATTTGGCCAATGCAATGGACTCCATTCATTTTTGTGTATTCTTTGTTTTGGTTTGTGTCTTTACTTTTTATTCTGATTTTTGTTTTTCAGTTTTCTTTGCTTCTTTTTATATATTTAGTTAAGGCTCATTTTTGTTTTGTTTTTTTATTTTTTGTTTTTTTTTTTAAGATTTTGGTTGAGAGAGAAAAAGAGAGAGACAATGAAAGAAATTGAAGTTTAATAAGTTGGGAGGTGAGAGAATCTGTACGGTCTTGGGTGTGGAAAGGGAAAGATAGTGTTCAAATATAAAATAAAAAATTTAATAAAAATGAATTAGTTAAAGAAATTATAAATAATTATAAAGTTCATAGATAACTTTAGGGGAAGGACTGATTAATTAAGTAGAAAGAAAGAAGGCAGAAGACATCTAGTATCAAAGAAGTCATTTCTCCCCTTTTAAGTCCTCTGGTAAAATTCTATTTGAATGGGCAATAACACTAATGACATTATATGATTTTATGGATCCAAATATTATGAATAGAACATTTTTATATTTGAATCCATTTTACAAGAAATAGGGGAAGGAAGATAAGAAGGAAGGAAGGGAGGAAGGGAGGGAGAGAGGAAAGAAGGAAGGGAGGAAGAAAGAAACAAGTAAGGAAATAGAAAGAAAATGCCAAAGAGAAAATTTAACTAAAATTGAGAAAGAACAGAAGGTTTTCCTGATCTTCTTTTCAGCTGACAGACCCAAAGATGTGGGAAATTCTTAGGGGTGGCCACTGAAGGTATGTGGTATGTGTTATGTGTGTTGTATCTTAGAGTTTCTTGTGTAACACTATCTATTTCTATAAGAGATATGGTCTCTGTCCTTGGAAACATCTCTCTTAAAGAACAACCTCAGACGTCTAGTATTGGATGGTGACTTCCACTTTTAACATACACATGAAAGCAGTTGTAGGATAAGCAGTTCTCTATAAATCAAAACAATCCCAGTTATTGTAGCCTTTCCTACAAGGAGATCTGCTTAACCACTGGGATCCAAAAACTACATCACAGTGGCTTTTAATTTATTTTGTATCTCCTATAGAAATTCTTTACAATTACAAGGAAAGGGTAAACAACAATAAACATACAATAAAATATTATATGACTAATTCAGAGTAAAATACTTATTATTAAGAACAGAATGGCTAGTTGACACTAAAGCCAATTTCTCTTAAAGACTTTTTAAATTTTTTCAAAGCTGACCATATAAGGCAGAAAGGAATCATACCACCAGAGTCAGCACAGCCTTTTTAAGTACACATGCTGTAAATTAAGACCTTTAGCTGTTGTTGCAATTTTTTTTTTCTGCTTTACACAGAACAGTTTTTAAGGAGCCTAATCATTTGGTAGTTTCTAATCTGTTTTCTAAGGACCCTCTGGCAGGTTATGGCCTCTATCCCCAGGCCTTTAAAATGAAATGCTAACAGACCATTAACTGCAGTGGTCCTGAAGGCCCTCTGCATCAGGCCTCTCCTTTGTTAATTAAGGAGATGCCATCAAGGCAGCCAAGGTCTGAAACCTGACCTACCTTGTGAGGTCAGCTTGCAAATTTTTTTTTTGGCTGTCTTATGTGCAACATAACTTTCAAACAAAACCCAGGAAAGAATATAAATCTTTTCTTTCTTCAACATCTATAAGAATACCTGGTGTATCCCAAAGTGGAACTGAAAGAAATCTCATTTATCTCATGTCATTGAGGAAGAGAGTGCCACGGGCTAAACAGTCCAACATTTTTAGCTAATTATTTGAAAAGGAATATTTCATAATATGACATACAATATACTTCCTTTCCTTTTATTGATATTTTTATGAAAACATAAATACAATCTATATAATAAAATATACAGAATGCATAAAACAAAAATTAATAATTTAAGTAAATTCTTTGTAAATTCCCTCTTATAGCAATTCAGTATATAGAAAGGAAAATGCATCAAATTATTTAAGCTGATTTTCACCTTGACTTTATGGTAATCAATATTTGGCTTGGGGCAAAGTTAGAATTCTTAGACTTCATTAGGCTCTGAGTCTAACCAAATTGGTGGGCAACAAATAAGTGAGAGACCCTGTCTCAAAAAATAATAGTAATAAAATAAAAAGTAAGCTAGTGTTTAAAGAAAGAGGACTTCTAAATCAAACTCTGGGATACACACACACACACACACACACACACTGGTACTTACACATACATACATGATCACAGTGTCTATTAATCATCTATTTCCAATCGAGTCCTGGTATATAGCTTTTGAGTGTTGATAGATATTTTATGCCATTTTATTTTTCCTGGAATGCTGATAATTTAATGTTTTGAAATTTAATTTTTTAATTTTATACAATATATTTTGATCATATTATTTACCTTTTCCTAAGCACTAGTCTTCCCTGATTCTCCCCATCTTCCTTCCTACCCAACTCCATCTTCTCAACGCTGCTCCCCAAATGGGTACGTGTCTCAAACAATAACAACAACAAAACCAAGAATACAAAAACATCATATTAAACCAAAAAACAATAAAAACAAGGGAACAAAACAATCAAGAGTCTGGCTGTGGTAGTGGACCATACCATTAATCCCAACACTAAGGAGGCAGAGGCAGGGGAATCTCTGTGAGTTGGAGGCCAGCCTGATCTTAAGAATCAGTTCCAGAACAGCCTGTGCTTCACAGAGAACAACTGCAACAATCCAAGAGTCTATTTTTCTGCAATTCATCTACTCCTCAGAATGAGGTCTGGCCCAAAATTTCACTGATATATCAAGTGTTGCAATGCTGGAGAAAACTGACTTGATTTTCCATCTCCCAACAGAGACCTGGTTTAAGTGTGAACCTTTGTGTTTATTTCTCTCTATCTGGTGTCTAACTTGAACTTGCACCAGTCTTGTGAATACTGTCACAGTCCCTGTATGCTTATATATGTACATGAGTTCTGTTGTATCTGGAAGATGTCACCCACACCCCTGGCTCTTCCATTTAAATCCCTGAGCCCAGAGGGAAGAGATTTTATAAAGACATCATTCCATTCAAGGTCCAGTGATACAAATTCTTTCAGTGTTTGCACAGTGTCCAGTTGTGAGTCTTGGCATAAAATAACATACAATTCTCTGAAGAAGGTTAAGTGATGAACTTATCTATCAGTAATATAGCAATATACGAATCATTTTATCGCATTTTATTCTTTTTATCGGGATAATAGAGTAGTTTTCACCTGGGCCCATGACATATCTAGTTTAAGATCTTAGCCACATTAACAGTTTCAATACTGAGTTCTATTTCATTGAGTGGGCCTTAAGTCCATGTTCAAAAAATAGTTTGGCTACTCCCATGATAATATAGATGCTATTACACCAGCATAACATTCAGGCAGCTCACTTTGGTAGCTTGTAGGGTTTCTAACAGTGACTTTTCTACTACAGACATGTGTATAGTACCTTCCAGCACTGTTAATGATAGTTACTGAAATTGAAACCTCTGGTTGGCACTTGCTTGGTTTCTCTATATGAGTACTTCATATTTTCATCAACTGGTTCTTAATATCAGGTTGTATAAAGTAACTGATAACATTAGACTTAGATTGCAATGTTTGAGGTGTCTCTGGGACTCCTATAGCTAAGTACTCAACAAGGTATAACCCATTAATGTTCAAAGAACCATCTTTCTGTTAAACTTAATTTTGTGATGTTTTTATATCCCATAAGCACGCTAAAGTTATAATTTTATTCTGGTCATTTTTTAAAAAATGGGTTTGTTATTCTTTTTCTAACTTTTAGGTAGATGCTTAGCTTTTTATGCATTTCTTCATTTTCAACCAAGGGGGGAAAAAATCACACATGTTCCTGAAGAAGAGATCGAATAAGTGCACCCTGGCAGAGTCACAAAATAGATCAGTCAGCATAGAAATGTAGTACTGTAGCTTAGAATGTCATGGTTACACTCAAGGAAGTTACAGAAAAATGAAAGAAGCTGGACATCAAAGAATAGATAGCAGCACTGACAGTCTTCACCATTCAATAGCAAGTTGAAATAACACAAGGTGTTTGCATCAAAATGATGGTTAACATTATGAAAATATCCAGTTTCAATCAATTGTCATTGCCTGGATTTACACATTTTTTTAAAAACTCATTAAATGGCATACTTTAAATCAGTGCATGGCAGCCTAGGTGAAATTTTACTTTAGGATAAAATATGATTACATGAGAACATGAATTACATGGTATGCTATAGCAATTGTCACACATTATTACCTAGGTATATTTTGTTGATATTAATGTGCTGTTCTTTATTTTAATCTGTTGTTCTTGGTCTGTAGTGGAGTGGTAATGTCAAAACTGAGCATGAGAATTTAGGGAAATGATGAGCCTCTAAGTGACACTCATGCGTAAAACTCATCTATTTGAGTAAATGAACTTGTTCATGTATTGAGTGAACAAAAGTACTTACTTGCTAATGCGGAGATGCCTTACTGTGATACAGAATGTTCTGAGTGCTTGCAGCAGTACAGAGCAGTCAGTTAACATCTGCATATGTCAGCTGTGTCAATGCACAGGCATCAGACAGGTTTAACAACAAACAAACAGAAAGAAGATCCGCCTCGCGCATCTAAGATGGTTTAAAAGTATCACATAACAAGAAAGATTTGGCTTTATAATGTGCCTAACACTTCAGCAGTTTTTACTAGTATCTTTTATGACAAAACTATTTAGTGATTCAGCTTCCAATTCCCTTAAATTAAAAGGTAAGTTTATTTGTCATTCCATGATCTCCCTCAAAAATGACTGGACACACACACACACACACACACACACACACACACACACACACTCACACATGGTCGTCTTCATTACGAACTAAAATATATCCTTAACACATCTTTGCATGAGGATCTGTGAGGATTCTGTTTTCCTTTATGCCATAACTTGCCACTGTCAAGGTGATGTTGTTTGTGTATTCTGGTTGCCCAGCATAGATTAGTAAAATCTGCATACATCTGTGCACGGGACAGGATTAATATACTTGTCCTAATTCTGGATTCCAGTTCCAGCATTGTGGAACGGAACCCACGAGGTGCCTTGTACAAAGAGGAAGCAAGTTCTTTCTCTTTCCCCAAATGTGACAAGGGGGACTCTTGTCTGACTCACTGAAGTGTTCCAAATGACAAAACTGAGTAGTATGATTGGTGTGATGACTTTCTATCATGAATCTTCTTTGCTCCTGAAGATTCTTGCAAGCAACTCGGGAACTTAGAACTGAATTCATGTTTGACTTGAGCCAGAATAACTAGAAAGTAGATTCAATTATTGAAAAGAAATTTTCAAAAAAAAAAAAGAAAGAAAGAAAAAGAAAGAAAGAAAGAAAGAAAGAAAGAAAGAAAGAAAGAAAAGAAAATTTCACATGTCAGCATTTTCTATTACTTTGTCATTGACTTCTAATGCAGTCCCTGAATATGTTTTATAGGGCAAAGAAGAAAAATGAAAATATGAATAGAAAACCTTTTGATGTTCATTATTATGCAGCTTTCACTTGGAAAATCATAATTTATAGCTCAGAGTCTCTTTTTGTGTATTATGTGCCATTCAGATGCCCAATGCTAAATAGAAAATGCTATAAAAATGTCTGTCCTGACTCAGAAAGACCCAAATGCTTGACATAAAATGAGAAACTGTTACACATGTAGCCTTGGTGCCACGTTCATGGAATATTCATTTGTCATTGACACTGGCTTAGGCCAGATGTGTAGTTAGGCTCTTTTCAGTCATAAGTTCTGTGACCCTGGGAGTGGCACCACCCTGGAAATACTTTCTGTGAATTCTTCTGTAGGATCCAAGTTGCCTTCCTTCATCAAAAGGAGTGGTCACAGGAAAAATATGCCTCATAGGGGGATGTAGGGGAAATTAGACAGATTCGAAACAGCATCCTAGAAGATAATGCAAGCTACATATTAACATGAATTATTTATTTTAAAGAGGGAGGGGAGAAAAATTGAAAGAAAAAGTTGTAGGGCAAGGACAGTAATATCAAGAAGAGGACAAAATTAGCCATGCTTCCCAAGGATAAAGCTCCTCCCACTGTCACTTTCTCCCTAGATGTGCAGAATGGGTTGAGACCTCCGCTACTGATCACTAATCGAGAAAACTTTGTACGGTCAGATGTTGTACAGACACAAAAGACAACCAATATAGGCAGATGTTTCCATTCATGGGTTGGATATCCCTGAGTTCTATATGAAATTAGGCTGAACAAGCCATAAGAATCGAGGCAGTAAGCTGCAACCCTCTATGGCCTTTGCATCAACTCCTGCTTCCAAGTTCCTGCTTGAGTTCCTGTCCGAATTCTCCTTGGGGATGTACAGTTAATGTGATGTGGAAGTTAAGCTGAATAAACCCTTTTCTTCTCAATTTGTTTTTTGGTCATATTGAAGCAATGGTCACATTTGTACCAGCATATTTGGGGTACTGCTGTGACAGCCCTAGCCGTGTTATTCGGAGGATTGTGGAACTTTGGGCTAGAAGAATCACTGAATGTAACAGTTATGTGGGCTGTTCTGTAGGAATTTGGAAGATAACAATGTTAAGTGGGTGGGTTGGTGAGCAGGAGGAGGGAGGAAGGGATAGGGGGATTTCGGAGGGGAAACTAGGAAGAGGGGTAGCATTTGAAATGTAAATAAAGAAAATATCTAATAAAAAAGAAAAAAAGAACAGTGCAGAAGATGTAAGCTTGGCTTGTGATATTTCAGAAGGACGAGTAGATTCTAGAAGGGCTGTTTGCTACTTTGATTTAAGATTCTGTGGTTCTTTCTAGCTGGGGATGAAACATCAGCTGTAATGAATAAGACACCAGAACTACTAATCAGAAACCTTTGTGTTACTGGGATGCTTATTAGCTGGAACTAAGAAATTAGAGATGTTTAAGAGGTAATCAGCATCACTGAGATGAAATCTTCTGAGAGGTGTTTCCTAAAGGAGCAGAGAAGTTTTTCAAAGGCCGCCATGGTCATACCTCATGTTGCAGCTTGACTTGATAATGTATAGGAATATCTCAGGGGTTACTGGTTTTGAAGTCATGAAAGTGTCACAGAGAGAAGCTGAGGTATGGGACTATGAGAGGCCATTGGTGAAGGTACAGCAGTCAGTTGAAGGACCAGGACTGAAAGAATTTGAGGCTTGGCACTATGAGAAGTGAGCCTATGAGAAGCTTTTGGTGAAAGTGCATCCCAGTTACAGCAGATGAGCCCATCATTCTGTAAATGCCAGCACAATGGGATGAACACCCAGAATAGCAGAAGCAGTAGAATCAACCCAGCCAGAGCCTAGAAGATAATTTGTGTGTTATATACATGGGAGAGCTGTAGAAGTGACCCAAGCTCTTTGAAGTGGCCCAGAAAATGGTGTGAGTATTCCAGATATTGGGTGTTGAGTAATTTATACTGATAGAATATGATTTTGCTTGGCTCAGATTGTGACTGTTCCCTCTTAAAGAACGTACTTCATTTTAATTTTGATTTTTGCAGGATCCCACAGCTGAAAGACCTTGGACTGTTAAAAGATATTTTGGAAATTTTGAAAGATAGGAAATTTTAAAGGAACTGAAATTTTAATGTGTTTGAATGTATACAACTGTAGGACTTTTAAAGTTATTTACATCTTGGGGATGAATATAAAAGTAAGGGTTGTGACTTAATAGTGATATGTTTATGTGTCAAGTTGACAAGGGGTCAGTCTAGTTTTGTGTGTCAAGTTGACACAAGTGAGAAAGGAGCATCAGTTGAGGAAATACTTTCATGAGATCCAGCATTTTCTCAGTTAGTCATCAATGTAGGAGGGCTCAGACCATTTTGGGTGGTGCATCTCTGGGCTGGTAACCCTGGATTCTATATGAAAGCAATCTGAACAAGCTATGAGGAGCAATCCAGTGATTAGCATTCTTCTATAACCTCTGCATCAACTCCTGTTTCCAGGTACCTGCTCCTTGAGTTCCCATCCTTTCAGGTAATGGTATTATTATTATTATTATTATTATTATTATTATTATTTAATCCCTTTTTTACTTCACCTCTCTCCTGGCCTGTTCCCCAACAGCTCCCCATCCCATATCTCTTTCCCCACCACTGTCTCCAAGAGGATGTCCCCACCCCCCAAACTCTACCAGGCTTCCCTACTCCCTGGAGCCTCAAGTCTCTCAAGTGCTGGGTGCATCTTCTCTGGCTGAGTCCAGACCACTCAGTCCTCTGCTGTATATGTGTAGGAAGCCTCATATCAGCTGGTGTATGCTGCATGTTTGGTAGCTCAGTGTCTGAGAGATCTCAAAGGGGTCCAGGTCAGTTGAGACTGTTGGTCTTCCCATGGGTCCACCCTCCTCCTCAGTTTCTTCCAGATTTTCCCCAATTCAATTAGGTCATGGTGTTTTATTGCAGCAATAGAAAGCCTATCTAAGACACTTCCCCCATGGTCTACCATATGTCCCCTCTTCCCCATGGTCCACATGGTAATTCTTTATTAGGGCCCATCTGCCTAAAATTAACAGAAGCACAAGCCAATGGTTTATATATTTTGCTCACAAGCTTGTAGTAACTCATCAGCAACATACAAAAAGGACAAAATTCTTATTTGTATAATTCATAGCCTGTATAATTTAAGTTCACTACTACATTAATCCAAAACTGTCTGCTTACCAACTTAATAGTCATCTATTGACATATGCTCTGTCTTACGTCTCCTTTTCTCATACCATTTTTCTTTCATGTAAAATGACTCCTCATTTTAAGCCATATTTGACCACCATTATCAAAATGTTATTTTAAAGGCTCAATTTATGTGACAACTCAATTCACTTTTTTTCTTACTTATTTAGGCAGGGACTTTCTGCTCCCTCAGGGGCATAAGAAACACATGCACAGACATGCCAATGATTAGAGAGTTTAGATCTCAAGTGATGCATGGTTCTGTTCACTACATTATTAAAATATAAATTGGAACCAATTCTTCATTTTAGCACACGTTTGTTACATTTGGACTTGAATTTATTGGATTTTTACTTGAATGTATGCAATGTATTTCTATATTTTGAAAATGTCTTCTCCAATTTTGTTTTATAGCATTTCCTTCATATATATGAAATATAAGTATATGTATATAATAAATATAGTATATATAGTGTATATAGTGTATGTATAGCATATATAGCATATATAGTATATATAGCATGTATAGCATATATAGCATAAATAGCACATATCGCATAAATAGTATATAGTATATAGTATATATACTGTATATACAATTATATAAAAAATATATAGCATATATAGCATATATAGCATATATAGCATATATAGCATATATAGTATATAGTACATAGTATATAGTATTAAATATATGTTCGTTTTATGCTGGAGAGCTTCTTTTCTTCAGGTGTTCATAAACCTATGTGAATATAAGGAAATTTTTAATTTAAGTAAGGTAAGAGAAAGTTATCTGGAAGTCAGGGGACACAGTAGGATTTGGGTTCCTCATCTTGAGGAAAAGCACCAGCAATGTGTCCACTGTACTTAAGGGCTCACAAATGGCCACATCTGTGTTTGTCTCTATGAAGAAGAAACATATACATTTAGAGCAACTGTAATGTGGTAATAATGGTTGCCAGTGCTCTGAGATCTAAATTGTAATAATAAAAATGAAAATAAAAAAACACATAGAAAAACAGTAGGTTCTGCAGTGTCTGGCACTTTCACTCCTGTCTTAGTCGGGGTTTCTATTCCTGCACAAACATCATGACCAAGAAACAAGTTGGGGAGGAAAGGGTTTATTCGGCTTACACTTCCATACTGCTGTTCATCACCAAGGAAGCCAGGACTGGAACTCAAGCAGGTCAGGAAGCAGGAGCTGATGCAGAGGCCATGGAGGGATGTTCTTTACTGGCTTGCCTCACCTGGCTTGCTCAGCCTGCTTTCTTATAGAACCCAGACTACCAGCCCTGAGATGATCCCACCCACAAGGGGCCTTTCCCCCTTGATCACTAATTGAGAAAATGCCTTACAATTGCATCTCATGGAGGCATTTCCTCAACTGAAGCTCCTTTCTCTGTGATAACTCCAGCTGTGTCAAGTTGACACAACACTAGCCAGTACAATTGACCCCTTGTCAACTTGACACACAAAAACATCACTAGTAAGCCTCAACCCTTACAATCTTATTCATCCCCATTCTAAATAACTTTAAAAGTCCCACAGTCTTTACATATTCTTAAAATTTCAATCTCTTTAAAATATCCATTTCTTTTAAAATCCAAAATCTTTTTACAATTAAAAGTCTCTTAACTGTGGGCTCCACTAAAACAGTTTCTTCCTTCAAGAGGGAAAATATCAGGGCACAGTCACAATCAAAAGCAAAAGTCAATCTCCAACTGTCCAATGTCTGGGATCCAACTCACGATCTTCTGGGCTCCTCCAAGGGCTTGGGTCACTTCTCCAGCCAGGCCCTTTGTAGCACACGAGTCATCCTCTAGGCTCCAGATGCCTGTACTCCACTGCTGCTGCTGCTCTTGGTGGTCATCTCATGGTACTGGCATCTCCAAAACACTGCATGACCCCTTCAGTCCTGGGCCATCAATTGCAACTGAGGCTGCACTTTCACCAATGGCCTTCCATGGCCTCTCACAGTGCCAAGCCTCAGCTGCTCTGCTCAACTCCTTCATGCCTTCAAAACCAGTACCACCTGGGTGACCCTTACACATTACCAAGTCCAGCCACAGCACAAGGTACAACTTTGGCTATATCTGGAACACAGCCACTGTGCTTTCAGAAAATACTTCCCAGAAGATGTCACCTCAATGATGCTGGTCTCTTCTTAATCACCGCTAATTTCTTAGCTCCAGCTAACCAGCATCAATAGTCCCAGTAATGCAAAGTTTTTGCTTTAGTAGTTCTGGTATCTTGTTAATCACAGCTGATTCTTCAGCCCCAGCTAACCAGAACTACAGAATCTTCACAATCAAAACAGAAATGGCCCTGAAAAGAGTCTTTAATTTTCCCTCTGAAATTTCACACACCAGAGCTCCAACTTCTGCAGTGTTCTCAACATTATCTTCCAAGCTCCTACACAACATCCGACAGAGGTCTTAACAATGGATGGATCTTCAAGCCCAAAGTTCCAAAGTCCTTCCACAGTCCTCCCCAAAACATGGTCAGGTTGTCACAGGAATACCCCACTCCACTGGTACCAATTTGTCTTAGTCGGGGTTTCTATTCCTGCACAAACATCATGACCAAGAAACAAGTTGGGGAGGAAAGGGTTTATTCGGCTTACACTTCCATACTGCTGTTCATCACCAAGGAAGCCAGGACTGGAACTCAAGCAGGTCAGGAAGCAGGAGCTGATGCAGAGGCCATGGAGGGATGTTCTTTACTGGCTTGCCTCACCTGGCTTGCTCAGCCTGCTTTCTTATAGAACCCAGACTACCAGCCCTGAGATGATCCCACCCACAAGGGGCCTTTCCCCCTTGATCACTAATTGAGAAAATGCCTTACAATTGCATCTCATGGAGGCATTTCCTCAACTGAAGCTCCTTTCTCTGTGATAACTCCAGCTGTGTCAAGTTGACACAACACTAGCCAGTACAACTCCTTTCCACAATTCCTAACCCAGTATTGAACCTGTAAACTCTGATCTGTACTAAACTATGTCTTCCATCTTTACCTTGCTCATCGTCTTGACTTGCATAAGTTTATATCATTCTTGGTTGTTTTTGCTGTCACTGTTTTCTAGCAAGAAAAACATGTTTAACTCAGAATTCTTATTCAGAAAAAAAACACTTCAAAGTGATTTAGTTTGAACATTCTGATTAACTGTTATAACATGAACTTAAATGTTAATATTTAATCATATGCATAGCAAATATTTAACTGTAATCTAATCAAGAGTTTGAAGTTTAATGTTACTTAGCTCTTAAGGATTAGTTACAAAATATTAAAGACTTGTAGCATTCAAAACAATGGATGCCACTTGGAAGCTAGTGGAAGAGGCTGATGTATGCATGAAAGGAATAGATGTTTAAATTAATTTTTCCATCTAGTATGTTTGAACATTTTCATCTTTGGCTATTTTTTTTCTACACCTCCCACGGACCATTCAGGGCTCATCCATCAGAGATTTACTTGATTTGTTCTTTCATTCACTTGATAATAACAACCCAGCCCAACACATCCTTATGAAACATAGCAAGACCCTGTCTCAAAAAACAAGCCAACACCACGTATCAGAAGAGAGCTGAGCTACTAAGTCCCAGCTGTCTTTAGGCCCAGCATGCTGTAGTCAGGGGCAGGTGGATCTCTGAGTTCGAGGCTAGTCATTCCTACATGTTTGTTAACACATGTGGCACACACTTATTTGGGGCTTACTCATCTTTTCATCTATATTAAGTTAGATATTAACACTTAACATTTATTTACATGTGTTTGGTTTACTTTTTGGATTTTTTGTTTGTTTGTTTCGAGACAGGGTTTTTCTCTGTAGCCCTGGCTGTCCTGGAACTCACTTTATAGACCAGGCTGGCCTCGAACTCAGAAATCTGCTTGCCTCTGCCACCCAAATGCTAGGATTTAAGGTATGTGCCACCACTGCCCAGCTTAATTTTTTTTTATTTGCCTGTTTGCAGTACTAGATTTTTTATTTTGTAAGTCAAGCTTGTAAATATTTTCCACAGGAACACCCCCCCCCAAAGAGGCTTTATTCTCCATTTTTAATTAAAAATTCATAATAGAAAATACAGTTAAAATGACCATCACAGTACAGGTTTTTCCAAATACTGATCAACAGTCAAACATGCGACACTGAGGTAAGATTGTCTGGTAGCTTGAACTCTTAATTTATGTGCTTATAAGGGAGGTATGGTTATCTTGGCTGACATATAAAGAGATGCTCCTCACAAGAACAAGAGAGATTCCCTAAGTGAATGAAGGGTAGACTGACAGGACTGCAATGTGAGAGAAAAAGTGTAGACACCCCTGTGATCTGCAGGACATGACTGAGGTGCAGTGAGTTTAAAAAGTCCTGACCGAACTGAGAGAGCAGGACTTCAAATGTGGGCCACAGTTCTCAGCCCTAACATAGGTTTAGGATCCACATCTCCAGCTACCAATGGCATATGCCAGGAAATTGAGAGCAAAGAAACAAAATATATAAACCTTTTTATCGTTATGGTGCTAGAAATCAAGGGTATTGAAATAATATTTTTTTCACTTCCATCTCAAGTGTTGCCCCCATCCCAATCCTTCTCTCCCAGAGTTCCCCACACCATCCCTGTTCTCTTCTCCTCTGATAGGACGCTCACACTGGGCAGCCCTGTTCTCTGGGGCATCAAGTCTTTACAGGACTAGGCACATCCTCTCTCACTGGGGCCAGACAAGGCAATCTTCTGCTGTTGGGGCCCTTAGACCACCCTGTATCTGGTCGTTGGTTGGTGAGTGAGTCTCTTGGAGATGTCAATATGATGCCATTTGACTGTTTGTTTGTTTGTTTGGTAGGTTGGTTTTGTGTTTTGCAATAGGGTTTCTCTCTGTACAGCTCTGGTTTTCCTGGAACTTGCTTTGTAGATCAGGCTTCCCTGTACTCACAGAGACCTGCCTGTCTCTGTCCCCATTGTGCTGGGATGAAATGTGTGCACAACCAGGCCTTAATATAATTCTTAAAGTAACTGAGTCTAATGCAATTATGTGTGGATTTGCTGATCCACTTTATTCATCCAAGAAACATAGTTGATACCTTCTGCTCAGAAGCTTAGGGAAAAGAAAATATCCACCATCTGAACTTCTTCCTGACCGGAGCAAGCTTCATCAGTCCAGAAGCAAGTCGGACAATTGACACACTATCTGTATTTCTCTTGCAGGGAGAAGTATGATCATTAATTTACAAAAGTTATACATGATAGTTAGACAATACAGTATCTTTTGTACCTTTGTTGTAGTAGTTTAGTCTTTATTTATGGCATATTCTATCTACATTTTGTAGTTATCTAAACACATAATAGCTTTATTAATTTTCTTAATACACATCTATATGCATAATGTTCACAGAAGATAGGTACTATTTTAGTGTGCAGGATACAAATTAAATACATAGATGCCATATTAATCAGTTCCATATTTGAATCTCTCCAGCCTCATAAGTGGCATCCACTCAATATTTTCTGATATAAGAAATAATATCTTCTATTATTGATAGTAGCTCTAAGGCTTCAGTGAAATGCCTGGTGCTTCTACCATTACTATCAGTGTTTGTCAAAGAAACTCTAAGTCAAGGTCTCAGTCCTCCTGTGCTTGTAAACTCATGTTGAGATAACCCATCCTATGATGTCCTGAGAGAGATACATTAGCTCTTGTGATTTCGGGTCCTATCCTGACTCACCTGTAGTAGAAAACAGTGATATTTGGACATGTCATAGTCTACTCAAGTCTATATACACATCTGTATGTCCAACATGCCTTAAGCAAAATTATTAGCGCTCACTGGTATATAATTCATGAGAAAAAAAGCTATATTATTTATGTTACTGAAATCAGTGGCATTCAGTCAATTAGAAGAAATATTTCAGGTGCAAAGCATCATAAACCACCCCCTAGAGGTAGAAACAAGAGCTTCTATAGGAATGAGTGACATTGTTATGGACAGATGAGCAATTGATTTTTCCTTAACGAAACTTTATTCAAAATTACAAACAAAACTTATCCCCATAAATACTTTGCAGAATCTATTTTTACTGGGAATGAAATTTAATTATTCTTTTTGTCAGAAATTCTCCATCGTTTGAACATAACTGTAAATCCATATAATGTGAGTCCTATAAACGAATCAGAAAATCCTTAACATTTTCAAATCCAACACGTTATGTGGTATCAAAGGGTTGCTATGATTTAGTTCAATTTTTTAGAATTGACGACAAGGTTCAAGGTGTCTCATTTCTTTTTATTTGTTGTTTTTTTCAGTTGTCATTTACTTTCTCAGTCTTTTGCTTCTCAGAGTGAAGACATCCACTATGGAGTTTATCTGAGTTCCTTAAATACACTTTTAAGGGGTGTTTTAAAATGGTTTCCTCACCGTTTCCCTTTTCTTTCTTCCTCTTCCTCCCCAAGTACCATTCCACCTTGGAAGGACTTCAGAGGCACTGGCTGGTGTGCTGTGCATCTATCACTGGCACTGCAGCCTCCAGCAACTTTTTATTAAAGCCAGTGATGTAGTGGGCACTTTGGCCAAAGCTGTCCACATGATGGATAGGAGCATGTCTCCAGGGGCCTTTCCCTTGCAATGAGATGAGACTGGCTGATGCTGGGAGATGAAGCCTTTCCCCTCTAGGTCAGCCTCGGCAATCCATCCCAAGTCAGAGGGGAGAGGATGTTATTACCCGCCAGTGGCTGGTTCGTGGTCACTGGGAATTCTGTGACTGGGAGAGCCTCATCCCTCTTCCCTCACTATAGGACTGCAGCTCCTCCATAGCATCTGTCTCAGAGGACATGCCCTGGGCCAAACGAACTAGAGTCAATTAACTAAATCATGACCTGGAGTGGAAAGTGAGTCAGATGATTGTATCCTTCAGTCTCTTGCTGTGTGAGATATAGTAGCAATATCTCCTTACAAACAGACTGCTAGCTGCCTCCACTGTAGAAGTGTAGCTTGGAATAAAGAATAAGAGACCGCATGACAGGAAGGGCGACATTCGCAAGTCGTGCATCTACTCAGAGAAAGTCACAGGTGAATTCTTTTAAAGGATACTTTGGGGCAAATTGTAAATAATACTTACTGAGCAATAATTACCCACCAACAGATTTATGGCTTTATTCATTTACTTAGTGGTGATAATATAAACTTTTCTGTCTGAGTATGTGACAGGTGCAGTTATCTAATAAATTTGCATTTATTATCACATTTCATTTTCCTGTATATAACTTTTTTATTTAATTATCTACACTTAAAAGGTTTAAAAAGTGCTTATAAAAAATTTCAGGAAAATGCAAATAAAATGTGCAGAGTAAAGGTCAGAGAACCTGAGCATGTTGTGGTCCAAAGCATCTATGCTGCCAACACCAAAACACCTCTTAACATCACCACCAAATACATCAAAGTAAAAGTTACAGTTCACTGGATACAAAGAAGAGCTGTACTAAAACAAACAATAAAAACAAGTAGTAACTATATACATAAAGATTAACTGCAATGGTGACAGAGAGACATATGTGAAGACCAATACCACCTTGACTCTGTAGGTTTTCCTCAGAATGATACTGTTCACTGTGCAGAGTTCTACTGTAGATTGGGATACATAATATTCATAAAAGTCACCAAGGGATCTAGAAATGTTTAGATTTATTTCAATACCGTTTCTTAAAAATTGATAGAAAACGTGTAAACAAAATTTAATGCATGAATTATTTATACTATATTTTATTAGAAGTAGAATTTAATGCTGAAGTATTTTCCAAAGAGAGACTATTTAAAGAAAACCATAATCCTATAGAAAATTTATTTGCAGAATGCTTTGGCATTGGTCAATTATATCACTCATATGGCTGACTTTTAGGGAAAGTTTGGATTAAACAAACTACAGAACACATTGTTGATAATTCCACTATATGTTTACTTACTCTTAGTAGATGTCTTACAGATTATGAATAGGAAGCAGGGACTGGAATGTGATTCAGGTGGTAGAGAATTTTTTAGCATGTGCAAAGACTTGGATTCCATACTTAGAACCACATAAAACCAGGCCTGGTGGTAAATACCTGCAATCTTAACACTGAGGAGTTGAAGGCAAAGAGATCAGCAGCTCAAGGTCATCACCACAAGTGTGAGGCCAGCTTGACTTCATGTGACGTAATCTCAACAAATAAAATACATAAAATGTGATAAAAAGGGATTATACTAGATTTAACATAATTAAAATTTTTCCATAATTATTTAGAATGTATAAAGATACACACTATTACCCTACAATAGTGCTGTACCTAATTTTCTCCATCTTGAAATTCATGGGTCCACTCTCAAATATAATATATAGTACAAATAAATATATTGTACTACTTTAAACTGTACTGATAAGCAGTTAAGAAATGCTTGTTGAACAAATTCATTAATATCTGGTACATACATAGTTACATTTTGCCTTCCTCGTTACTGGGTGTTCTCTTTGGCTGAAAAGATGACCAAGGGCCAGAGAGCAACTGCGATGATTGTGAAGGCCACAGCAAGGTCTCATTAACCATGTGTCCTCAGTAGGAAAGAAATGTCACTGAATGCAATGTAACAGGGATCCAGGCTGTCACAGATGTCCACCTTTGCAAAAGCAGAGGCACACTGGGCAGTCCACAGTATCTCAGGTCACTATATATCTCACCATTTTAGAAAATATCTCTGTAAGCAAAATGCAGATGTTCAAGCTAATGGAAACACATATTAGTAATGTCATTCTACAAAGTGGAACAATCATTCAACATTACTGTCTGTGAGTAGGCAAAGGGGACAGAAGAATAGGAAAATGACTATGTGATTAATGTAAAATCACAGACTATCTTTGATTTAAGGCATGGGGTGTTTACTATCATGCTTCTTCAAATTGGCCTTTTTGGGATATTTAGGTCTGTCACTAACCACAGTATCTTTTAAAAAACTTGTAATTTAATTAGAATTGTTTCATTTTTGTTTACTCAGGTCTTTTCTGTCTAAAAAAAATCAACTTCTTTTCTTTGTTCACTGTAACAATTACTCTGTTTTACAGAATAAACTGCTTCCTGCTTGTAAATTGTGATAATTTTGGTTTTTGATATATTTCATCTACTTTCCAGTGTTTAGAGCAAGTTTGATTCAACTCTTGAAATTTGTGTTTCAGACAATCTTGTTTAGATGTTTTAAAATGTCTTCATCAAAAGATCATGTTATGTTAAATATTAGTTATAGGAATAGCCTTGTCAGCCCTTTATATCAAAGTTACGTACATTCCCATGGGGTCACTCAAATGCCAGCCCATGGGATGCACCCGGTATTTAGTATAGTTAGGCCATCCTTGTCCTGAAAGCGCTACTTTAGTTGTGAAGAGAGATGATTTCCTCTGTCCCTGATTGAAGAGAAGCAAAAACAACTAAAAAGGGTTCTTGGACTCACAGTCTCAGATCACTGTCTTTGTTCTGCTTTCTTCTTGACAAGCTCTTGTAAAAAAGAAATGTTAACATCTAGAAGGCTAGAACATCTGCTTTTTGAGAATAACGTTTTTAATTTTAGCCTTCAATAAACATTGAGACAATATAATGAATTTGCGTATCAATTTACCATAAGGTAAGCGAGTAAGTGGTGCTATACTCCTGACATGTCACATACACTCATACATGTATCTCATGGTTCCAACATACCAAGACCATACTAAAAGGTCATGAAGTGTGAAAAAATTCACCTTGCTTTATTTGTCTTTTTTTAAGTTTTAATCTATGTGTATGTGTGGATATCTTCTAGGTTACTGAACATGCTGTGATCAAGACCTGTGACCAAGATCTGAAGATCTTCTGAAGAAGATCTTCTAGAGTAGGAGTGTGGGACCCCGACTTAGAGCATTTCTCCCTGGAAGGTAAAGCCCCTGGACGTTCCCCAAGCTTGGTTTCCCTGATCTCTAAAAGTACAGCCAGAAAGAAGCTCTTTGTTCTCTATAGCCAGCAAAAAGCCTTTTTGTTTCTATACTTTACAACCAGAGATGCCTGCCTTCCTGTGCCAAGGACACGGAGATAAAATTTCAGAAAGAACTCACTCCCCACTCTTGTCTTGTAAATTTCACCAAGGACACCCTGAAAAAAAGAACTCTCCTCCCAACTCCTCCCAACTCTTCCCAACTCTTCTCCCACTTCCTCAGCTAGCTGTTAAAAGCCCCCTACTGTCACCACTGGGGTGGAACTCCCCTGCCCTGCACAGCGGAGGGACTTCATCCTCAGCTAGCTGATAATAAAACCTCTTGCAGTTTGCATCAGATGTGGTTTTCTCTCGGGTCACTGGGGTGCTGGCCAGCACATCCTGGGACTTGAGCGGAGGCCCAGCTTCGGGGGTCTTACAGGAGTAACACACTATTGTGCATTGTCTAATGTGTGTGTGCTGAGAACTGAACCTGGGTCCTCTGGAGAATCAGCAAGTGATCTCAACCTCTGAAAAAATCTTTTTCTCCCTTATACTTACTTCATCTCCTTCAGCCATACCTGTAAAGTACACTGAAAGGGCCTTGTAAGTATCTGTTAACACTAAAATGGAAAAAGAATGCAGATCGGATAGGGTAAATGTGAAAAGGGGGAACTGCATGGAAAGGAAGGGAAGTCAATACAGGAGAAGGTAGAAGGAGAGTAAAGAGAAATAGCAAGATATACACCATCTAATAGTGGAAATGAAGGAAGAGAGGTTCCTAAGAGAAGGTAGGTAGGAAAATATAGAAAAGGGCAGGTAGTTAAAAATAATATTATGGATGTCTCAAAAACTCATAAATCATATTGATAAATATTTACCAGAAGACACTCAAAACACATATAATTCAGTATATACACAGTAAATATATAGTTTTAATTAACCTTTCTCATCTGAGCTAACAGCACTCCCTGAAGTTGCTACATATAGTCTAACAAAGTACTCAATCCAGACAGGAGAAGATTTTGGGGGTTGTTGGATAGGGATTCTGAAACCATACAGCCTGTTGAAATTGACCTTGGGTACTTTGAAGAGGTGAAAGATATGTTGCAACTGCTGAAGAAACCATACAGTTTCAAAACAGGGACCAGGAAACCCTGATCTAGAACTGCCCTCAATGCCCTTTCTCTGACCACTTACATTCATGGTACCAGAAGACAACACGAAACCTTCTAAAAGAAGGAAGTTATTAATAGCCCTACCTAACTATGATGCCTGTGAACCACATGAACAACCAGCATGGCACCGTGAACCTTTTGTTACAATCGTAGTACGCGTACCCTAGTGACAGCTAACAGTTCTCAATTTGGACATAAGATCCACTCAACAACAAGGATACCATACCTGGTGGTGGAATACTAGGTAAATACTAGAGAACCTACAACCACTAATTTACTACACCAGCATAATCCCTAACAAAATTCTATACATATTTGTCCTTATACCTGTTGTGATAAATATTTAAAAAATGAACCTGCCACTGGGCAGTGGTGGCACACGCCTTTAATCCCAGCACTTGGGAGGCAGAGACAGATGAATTTCTGAGTTCGAGGCCAGCCTGGTCTACTAAGTGAGTTCCAGGACAGCCAGGGCTACACAGAGGAACCCTGTCTCGAAAAAAAACAAAAAACAAACAAACAAAAAAAAAACCTGCCAACTCTCTGCAAGGCCAGGCCACAGGAGGGCTCCCACTGGGCCATCTCTCTGGCACCCCACCCTCACCCCCTGCGGTCCCCTGAGCTCCTCTCACTACCACACAATGTCTCATGCACCTCATGTTCAGCCATCTCAACTAATTACCCAGTAGAATAAAAAACTATTTAAGCTTTTAGTTAACCAATTAGACTTATGTATCAATAATATCACAATTTAGAAGATGCCATACAATAATTTCAATGCCAGTAGATAATGATAAAAGTTTTATCCCAATTAATCTAGCTTACTATACCACAACTACTTGTAACTTGTAACCACCACTGGGATTCACATCCGCAGCCACCTTCCTTCTCCTCCTACCCTAAGACCTGTTTTGCTCTCCCTCCCCTCCTCTCTCCCTCCCCTCCCTTCCCCTTCCCTCTCTTCTCCTCCCCTCCCCTCCCCTCCCCTCTCTCTCTCTCTCTCTCTCTCTCTCTCTCTCTCTCTCTCTCTCTCTGCCTCTTTTAGCTCCACCTCCCTTTCCCTGTCCAATCACAGACCTCCTCTGCACTAATGTAATTGGACAGGGAAAATTCTCCGACATCTACCCACAGATAGTGCAGCCTTAACCATTCATTAAAGAAATTTCTTGCTATAGACATAGACCAGTAAATATAATCCCGACTGATGTGTTAGAATAGCGGCTCGCATCTGAACACAGCACACTAGGCCAAAAGAGTTCCATGTGTAAGTTTATTGGGAGAGAGGGGGGAAGAAAGGTGGCAGCAGAAAGAGAAGGGGGAGGAGACAGAGAGATGAGAGAGAGAGAGAGAGAGAGAGAGAGAGAGAGAGAGAGAGAGAAACGAGAGAGATCTCCTTATATATATGGATATATGACATATCGCAGTTAAAGGTGGGAGGTGAGCCAAATGGACTCTGGGAATATGGTGTCCATTGTCTTGTCAACAGGTCTGTAGGTTCTGCCTATGTGACGTCACAGGTTTCAGAGCTCCTGATGTCAACAACTACCAATTAATATGCAGAGTTGTTGAGCAATGTCATGTAGATAAATACACTCAACCAGTAGGCTTTTTTCATAAACAAGAGTTCATATTCTGGCTAAGGATTTGTGTTTCCTGCCTGCAGTGCTTGTGTGGAAAGAAGATATTTAGATTTGTTGTATAACATATTCTCCACAAAAGGCATTTCAACAGCTCATCAGATCTGGGACCTAATTTTTTGCCCAGGAAGTTCATTTATCTTAAACAAGGTTCCATTTTTCAGAGGGGCTTGCTTTGTTGAATGCCAAAATGGACATGGAAGGTAGTGAGAAGCAGTCTTCTCTCAGTACATATACCATTAAATGGCAACATAAATCGTTGTTTCCATCCTAGCATACTGGGTATATGAGCGCATTCCTAATCATTACTATATATCAGTTTTCAAGAAAACTAATTACATGATCTAGGGCTGTCAACATGTTAGTCTGTTGACATCACAGTCCCCTTTGTCTTAAAAGGAATGGTGATGTCATAAGGTTCTTTGCAACACAAATATTTGATAAGCTGTTAGAAGTTTATGCAATTAGTACATTGTTTCCTGATAAATTACTACTGTATTTATTATCATAATTAATATCATCATCAACTTCATTATCAAAGATCAGTTCTATTGGTAAGAATTCAGTCCCTATGTTTTCATCTTCACTCTTTGCAAATCCTCCTGCAGATTTCTGTTGTCAGCTGATAATTTGAAAGAACTCTGTACCTTTTGTAGAGCCTCTGATGTATTCTCTTGGAGTATCTTTGCAAAACAAGAGAAGCTGAATGTGTTCTCTCCAAGAAAATGAGTGTGGAGGCTATGGACCAATAGGGCTGAACTGAGATGAAAACAGGAAAGATAGCAAATCTGAAATGGCACCGCATACACTGCCTTTATGACCTCATAACCATCTTCTCCAACTCACTGAGTATATTGAAAAATATCACAGAGCTAACCGCAAACTACATCATCTTTATTTTTCATATATATTCTCTTCTCTGCTTCTGGTATCAGGACAGTCACAGAGGTGGCTCCTAGCACAGTATAACTGAATTTTTTAACAGAATAAGCTACATATATTAAGGTAAAAAGTTTAATATCTGAAATATGTATACACTTAGGAAACTATAAAGATGGCGAGAAGAACCATCACTCATAGGTCTCTCCATGTATCTTCCATACTTTATTTTACTCAACTTCTATTCCAAGAAGGCACTGATATCCTTCTTTGTTAATATACATAAATTTGAATTTGTTTTAATCTACCTAACTTGAGTAATTAAATATGAATATATTTATTATATATAGTTAAATTATATAAATTAACATTATATATAATTATATACAAATATACATGTATAATTACATATGTATATATACACAAATATTTGTATGCATATATGTATATATGAATATAATTATCCATATTTTGTGTGAACATATGTATGTGCATGTGTGTGGTGTGTGTGTACATCTGTGCATATCTGAAGCCAGGCATCAATATCACGTATTTTTCTATGTCACTCTCCTGATTATTAGATACAAGTTGTCTTAGACAACCTGTAGCTCATGAATTTGGGAGATGGGATTACCAGAAACTCCTAGAGATTTTCTGGCTGCCTTCCTAGCATTCAGTTCACAAACACACTCTACAATATTTAGATTTATTTTATGAGAGCTGTGAATAGAATTCAGGTTCTCATAATTGTGTGGCAAGTACTTGCTGGCTGAACCTTCTCTCTAGCCTTGGTCCACCTCCTTTTACTCTGTGACATCATATTTGAAGCTCCACTACAAGAACTCATTCCTTTTTGGTTGGTAAATCACATTTTGTTTCTGCCTTTCAGAGGCTGAGGTCAGGTTTCAGTTTAGAATGCTTGCAAGTAAAGCTACATAGAACAATTGTCTACCGAGCTCTGAGATCACATACATGCTTAGGTGACATGATGGCTCTGTGATGATTTTCGAAATTGGTAGTACAAACTTATGTTTTCACAAGTAGCATAGAAATATTTGAGATGGTTTCTTGTTCCAATTTCAGTAATTCTCTAATGTATATAAGAGCATTTTCAAAAGCATTTTCATTTTCAATGAAGTTGGGTATATTTCCATGACTTGTTTTTCACCAGTATTTCACCTATAGAGCAATCCTGGCTCAAATGCCTTTGTATATTCTCACTCATGTTTTAGTCTTTTAAACATATTTTAAACATAAATCAGTTTTTATTTACACTAATATATGTTCCCAGTCTAGGGATTACCCCTTTATTTTCATCCTAATATCCATTACAAGATTTTTATAGGTGGATCTAGACATAGTAACATTTCAGACACTACATTTTAAAAATGTTCCATATTGTTGGTTAAAATTTTAGTATCAGATTAAGGAACAAATCATTGTTCACTTTGCTTAGCACATAAATATTCATTTGTTCTAGTTTTCCTGTGAAGAAACTGTTCTCTCTAAAATTTAATTTGCATTCTTATTAAAATCAGTTTCATATATATGTGTATGTTTGTGGAGTCTATATTCTGTTTTATTGAATTATTTCTATCATTATAATAACAAACTACCTTAATTACTGCAGCCATGAATAAAATACTTTATTACTTACATTTCTCATTGTGATGACAAAATACCTGACAAAATAATCTGTTTTTAAAAAAGTAGTTTATTTTGATTCATGATTGGAGGGAATATGGCCACATCATGTTGGGGAGAATATTAGTGGAAACATGGAGATTTTGAGTTAACTGTGTCTAAAGGCAGAGAGCAGAGGTGATTGCTGGTCCTTACCACTTTTTCTCCTTTAACTCTTTGTGTTCCATCCAGGTCTATACTCAGAGGATGAGTGTTCCTCTTCAGGTCTACCTCTGTAGCTATGTTCTAACAGACAGATAGAGGTGTTTCTACTAGGACCTTCCAAATCTAGTCTAGTTGAAAACACAAGGCTGAAAACACAGATTGAATACCATAATTTTGAATTCTGTTAGTTTTTGTTTTCCTTAAAATTCAGAGAGATATATATTTTCCAAATCCAATCTTCTGAAGTTCTGTTTGAGTTTTAGATTTTTTAAAATCTATTTCTACAGACAATGTTCTTAAAATTTTATTATAATTGTATTGAATCATTGGATAATTTTGAGGAAACCCATCTAAATATTCAGTGTTTGGACCCATAAGCATGACACATTTCTCCACTCATTCAGTCTCCCTTATTTAAAACAAGTTCTACTTTAGGTTACACAATTCATTTAAACACATTTACATTTAATTTTCATTGTTCAGATATCACAGGTCTTATAGATTCATCCCTAAATATATCATGTGTATAATTCTGTTGTAAAGGATATTTTGAAATAGAATCTGAAATAAAGGAATTTCAGTATAGAATCGGTTGTTTCTATTACAGCTATAAATGTTTATAAAGTCATCTTTGTATACTTCCATTTTATTTAACTCACTTAATGATAGTAGCTTTGTTCAATATATAACATGATTTAAAAATGGATGTTCATGGTTTCTATGAATTTGTATTTACAAATACAAAATGAATTTATGTCTTGTTTCACTCAACTAATAGAAATATGGGAAAAAACAAAATGGAAAACAGATAGGGTTTTAGAGATTTTAAGTGCACAAAAATTTATTAAGTTGAGGAGTACTATGTTTGGATTCAGAAGCCAGGTTTTCATAGAAGCTCTTTCCAAATTCTTCTCCCACGTTTCTTTTTCTCTGAATGTACTCTGCAGGAGCAGAGATTGATTATGACCTCTTTTCTGCATAAGATGGTTTGCAGGTGTGTGGACCTTTTGTCTTCAACATGTTAAATAAGTTGTACTGGTGGAATCTCAAATATTGTAAGTACCAAGCATGACATTGAGAGCTGAACTTAGATAACCTCTTACATTGTTAGATTGCATATTAGCATTTTATTGTGTATTTTAAGTACCTATATCTATACATCATTGCCATATCATTTTCTTTTACAGTAATACTGACTGACAATGGTGTGATGGCCAGTCTCACCTCATGAAATAGCTTGTACAGGGCTCTGCTTACTTCAGTTTCTGTATGACATTATGAGAACCCATGCTCCTTCCTTAATCTTTGATATGATTTATCAGGAAGTTATTTTAACATAAAATCTCCTTTTTGAAACCCTTTAATTACAAATATGATTTCTAAATAAAAATTTAGGACTATTGTTTTATTTATTTCCTCATGAATGAATGTTTTATTTTCTGTTTTTATTTTTTTTTAATGTAACTAGTTTATTCCATTGAAGTGGTTCAGGTACCAAATTAATGAACAGAGATTTGCTCATGCTATCCTTTGTTACCAGTCTTATATTTCAGTTGACATATTTGGGCAATAGTGAGTCTATGTAGATACTTTGGCCACTTTTGTGTCCCTCCTGCTGTGGGGAGCGGGTGTGGCGGCAGTCCCAAAGGCGCCAGGGACTGCAGCTAAGTCATATGACTTGCACCTGACTTCCTCATATAAGACACAAACATCTTGAGTGCTGCGCAGGTGTACCAGGATACAGGTGAATCCAATTTGGTGGAGATTTGCCCCTGCTGCCCTGATTAGCTGAAGCCTCGTGACTGGAGAGGGGGCGTGGCCTGCGGTGCGTGGATGAGAGAGAGTATAAAAGGAGTGAGAGGCCCAGGGTTCGGGGGAGATATAAACAAGAAGAATCAGGACTGAATAAACTGCTGTTAGAAGGACTGGTGGTCGCGTCGTTCTTGCTGGTCGAGAGTGGGCGCGACATCCTGCTATGAATCTATCTCAATCTCTGCCTCTGTCACTGTCTCTGCCTCATTTCTATCATCTAAATCTGTATCTTTATCCACAATCATATCTGTATCTATCATTTTATCTATATCTATAGTATCTCCATCTAATCTATATCTATATCAAATGTAATCTATATATCTGTATGTTATTTATACCTATACTTATACACCTATATCTATTTATTTTCTATGTCATTCTAATCAGAAGTTTATCAGTCTTACTGATATTTTTAAACAAAGTGTTCTGACTTAACTTAATCTTGATATTTTTTTCTTTGATTAAAGTTAACTGATTTCAACTAATTAACATTTACACTTTTCTGATTTTAAGGATTTAAATTGTTCAATATTTTTATTAATTTCTTATGGAATGTTTGCATCTTTAGCTCTTTGGAATCCTTCCTCTCTTATAATCCAATTAAGCCATCCCCTTCTTTCTTCCTAAGTATAGACTGAAGTAACTATTATAAAAAGGTATATATTGTGTTTAAGTTTTCATCTAATTAATTTTATAAATACCTGTTGTTGCTTTCTCCTCATCCACAGTTTATCTAGAATAGGTTGTTTAGTTTCTGAATTTGAGGTGAATTCTAGATTGATTTCTTCTATTTATTTCTAGATTATATAGTATAGATCAAAAATCATGCCTTGCATCAATTATTTATCATTTATCTATTTGTAATACATTCATTTGTACATTTATTTACTTACTCAGTGCTGGGGGTCAAACTTGAGACCCTGTAAATGCTGACAACTTCTCTTCTGTGGGTTGCATTACTACTCTTCCTTCCTTCTTTGACTTGAACTTTAATTTTTGTACTCTTTATATAACCCAGGCTCACCTTGAACTTGTAATCTTCCTGCCTTCCCTTACTGGGATTACCAGTGTTCATTACTCTTCAAATATATTAAAGGATACTTCATTGTAAAGACAATGGTCTCACTGGTGGATATTCAATGTGAACTAGGAAAGAGAGGAGCCTTTGTTTTATGGGTAAATAACTCTACTAGTATTGAAACCTCACTGAATTTTGGTTTTTTCTCTTATCAGAAGACAGACCCTGAAGTCTATAGTCCAGGACTGTCAGGTTCCCCATTCAATCCTATCTGATTTCCCTTTACTAGAAAATATTAAGGTAGATATTTATGTAGACATTTACAGTACTTGTGTCTACTTGAATAGTAAAGTATGTAAAATACCTTTGTTGACTAATATTTCCATTCTTATTTCCATCTTTTGCCTTTCATTTTGTACATAGTTTCATCAGATTCCTCGGGACAATTTCCTTCACTGCACCTAGGTTTCTGTTTCTGTTTCTTTCTTCCTTTGGAGAGGAAAGTTCTTACAGACAGAGGCCTTGGCTTTAGGTGGAGTCTTCAGAGTGACTATTGTCCCATCAACATCAAGCAGCTAAAGGGAAAGTCTCTTTGGATCTTCCTAGTTTTCTAAAGTATAGGAAGGACTCTGAAGAAGCCTTACCCATCTATCTTCACGCAGAAGAATCTTAATCCTCACTGCACTTAGCCCTTTTCAATCCATCAGAACTGTCTAGCGGAATGCTTGACAATTTTTGTGGTATCCTCCCCATTGAACAAATGATAATGTCTCAGCTTCTTTCTGACTGTCAGGCTCTTGATTGGTTGCTTGTTCCAGGGTCTCAGTTTTGATGGGTTTAGAAGAAGCAATCCCTTTTTGTCCGTGCAGATTTTCACTATTACCGTGTATGTTGATGTCTTTCCGAGTCTCACATGTCTGCACCACCAGTGGGACAGAAGGTTCTCACACTTGCGTGCATATAACTTAATATGTAACAGGATATAATTATTTGTTCACTGTCGAATGAGTAAAACTGAGAATTACCTTACCATATTCTGAAATCAGTTGGCACAAATGTGAAAAACATTTGTAAATGCCATTGAGTTAGTAGTGATTAGAATGGGCATTTTTGCAGGGCGTGAATCACCATATCTAAACTAACATGCGCATAGCAACATTGTAGCTATGATCAATTCTGTTGCTGTTCTGTTTATGATTGAAGACAAGAGGATACTCACTTCACTATCCAATCACAGCCTGGGAAACAAAGAAGCAGAAAAGACAGGTCTAGTATTTCTCACAATAGCATACAAGTTTATTACAGATAACTAAGAGTGTTTCCTGTGCCATGTCATTACCTAAAATCATGTCCTGGCTAGTCACACATGAAGGAGTTATTTATCAATTCTCCTTTGACATGCTTTTTTTCCTTCATCTTTGACTAAATTTTTGAGTGATGTAATTTTGTATTCTCTGTTGAATAAATAATTCCCAAGTTTACAAGGTTATTCATTAATAAATCATTTCATCCTGATTAGAAAGCAAGAGCTATTCATAAAAAATATTTTAAAGAATCTTTTTGTGCCTTTATGAGACATTCAGGGCAAGCCACATAGCTCCTCTCTTAACTCTCTTCCCATTGTATTAGCCTATTTTATTCCGGTAATGGGCTGCAGGAGCCAGTAATGGGGCTGGAAGTCATTAGCACAATATAATCACAGCAGAAGATCAAGCTCATCTTCTTCTCTTTGCATTGTCAAGTGTTTCAATATTTTATTTCATAATGTGATGACCAGAACTGATCACAGTAATCTAAGTGTGGATCTGACTAATGTATTGTATAATCAAAGATTTCCTCTGGACGGTTCGTTTACATTTTCTTGCTGGCCTATGGCACAGTCTAGGCCATTGGAATCTTCATATTCCAATCTCTGTATCCCACAAGCTTATCAAGTAAGGGAGAAATGCTGACAATGAGGAAAGAGAAAATAAGAGCTCACGTCACACTCACCTGTGCCTGAGTTTCCAGAGGTAGAAAATGCTAATGGAGACTACACATTAAATTGCTTACCATTCTCTTGCTGGAAGTGCAGCTCAGTGGTCCCTCCTCTGCATATTACTCTCTGAGGCCCTTGGCTTGATCTTTTAATCTGCACTTTCTCCCTGTCCACAGTTTAACCTTTACCTGAGATTTCCAACACAGGAAACCATGTGTACACTGTAACACCTGAGCTTCCCTTCCTTTCAATTTCTTCTATGAAATGTCTAGGAAAAGGATAACAAGGCCAAAGCTTTGAGATAAATAACCAACGAGATGAATTTTTAAAGGTTATTAGCACAAACATGACTGAAATCATCACATAATTGAGTATAGAGTTTGGAAGAGGATCTAAACACTGATCAACTATTCTGTCCAGAGGTTGGTGGGCCCTCACTGGCTATCTCATGTCTGCCATGATATCCTATAGACTTAATGGCTAATAAGCACCCTGATTTTGGAATGCTGGGGTTTGGGAAGCACATCTTACCATCTGTACAGGATGAAGCAAGCAGTGCAGCCTGCAGAAAAATGCTTCACTTTGTACTTATTTGAGCAAGCCTGTCTTAGAGGAGGTTGTAAGGCTCCTTCTATCTCTGTCTTTTTCTCTGTGTTTAAAGACTGCCGATCAATGTGCTTTTTAAGGGAATCAACGAAAATAGGTGTTTATGCTGAGACAATTTGCAGAAGCAGCAGTCTGCTCCAAAGGTACTAAGGATGTGTCAAATGTCAGAGAACTATGTTAAGAGGACTGGAGAAGTTAAGAGTATTTTGGAACATAGAAGTTATTCATTGGTCCAACAAATATTTATTGAGTAATGAAAGGTCAATATGAGAGAAATAATTCAGTTTACTTTTCATTCTCTTCTAAGTTTGTGTATAGTTTCTCAAATCCTTTGTGTGTTCAGACTTCTGCAGTATGATATCTACATTCTGAATGTTATTTCATGTGGATATTCAGCCTTTCTCAGAGTCTCTCTTCATTAATTACTCATTTAGTCTCTTAGCTACGTCTTTTAATTTCTACTCCTTTTTCTCATTTCAAACTTTGCTTGGAATTTCCCATAAAGGAAACTAAACCTGGATAGGTGTTCTATACCTGCCTCCCCTTCATACCTTTCATGCCCTTGACTAAAACTCTAAGAAGAGTATTACAGATGAATCGTGTTTCTTCCTGGCCCAGCTTGTGACAAGCATCCTCCTTCTCTTCCGTACTGATGAAGCATGAAAAGAGTGAAGAAGGGGAGGTAGATGAATAGAGACCTCAGTTCACAGGCTATATTCTGGTAGCCTTACTAGGGTGGGGAAGAGAAAATGTGAATTAAACCCTTGGTGGATTCACATTATACAATCCACATAGTGAAATATCATACTACTGTTCTGCAGCTAGGTTGTACCATGTGCTTTATCATTTGTGCCTTAGTGTCCTCATCCAGATCACAAAACTCTGTGCATGACTTCCTCAAGGATTAAATGTGTAAAAAGAATAACCTCTGAATACACCTGGATCCTGTAAACTAGATACAATGATCTGAGAAATAATAATAGAATGTTTTAGTCTCAAACTAAAATAACAGAGGCATAAAGGGATTTAAGGAAACTGCCGAAGCCCTTTCAGTTAATGAGGGGCAGAGCAGAGCCCAGCTCAACCAGCATTTAAGCTTCTCCATCACAGCATACAGCCAAGAACAAAGTGAAAAGCAGCACTGTGATAGACAAAGGTCACATCAATGATATTTTACATGTCCCGAGTTAGTAATGATGAGCACTGTGTTATGATGTTATTAATTTCCACCCTCTATCCCTCACTCAGTAGAGTCTTTTCACAATTTCCCTCCCCAGCAGTTTCAATAAGATGCTTGAAAATTTGTTTTGCTTTGTTGCAGATAATATGCTTACTAAGAGGCATTGTTTTCTTTATGGGGCCTGTTCTCCTTCTAAATGTTCAATGCCTTTCTGGTTTTATGGCTGAGAGTAGTTGATTGTTGACTCTGAACTCTTCCCTCCCACTCTCCAGGCTCTGCCTCCTGCCATCCAGATTCCTTTGCATTTAATCCCAGAAAAAGGTTAACTTGAATCCTTGAGATAGAAAATGCTTCGGAAAGCATGTACTTAAGTTTCTTAGTGTCCCCTCCCACCCTCCTAAGTGTCCATTTTATGGACTATGATTTTTGCAAAATAATATGATCTCCTTCAGCAGTCCCCAATAGCCTGGGTTGAGTCAGCTGATTAAAGTGTCCAAAGATTTGGAATTTACAGGAGGAAATGGAAAATATTGAGGGGCTGGCTGCAAGCTGATTAAAGGTACCTCTCATTAGTTGTAGCCTCAGCAAGCAAACAAATAAAAAGAAAACCATGAGTGATGAGAGGAAGAGATGTAGAAGAGAGAGTGCTGTGTTCTCTAGGGCAGAGCACTGTTAACATTTTCAGTATGATAGAGGAGAAAGTTGGGGTTGTGGTCAGGATTGGTGCTAGCAGGCTATAGGCTGTGGACAGAGCTCTTCAGGCCGGATCATCTTGTACTTCCATAAGTATGTTCCTCACGTGTTTCCTCGAAGTCTTCATGCTTACAACCTCCAGGATTTCTAGCTCAAGGATTCAGGAGCTAGGCCTTTACAGTAATTAGCTGTAATAAGTATTTTTTTGTTTGTCAACCTCATTAATTTTTTCTGTCTCTCATGTATTGTACCCCTTCAGTTTCACTTCCCTCCCATCAACCCAATCTTCCCTCCACTTCTCCACCCACCAATACACACTCTTCTGTCTCTCCCTCCCCTCAGAAGAGAGCAAACTTCCCAGGGACATCAATCAAACACTGCATAACAAGCTACAATAAATCCAGGAATATATCAACACATCAAGGCAAAACAAGGCACACCAATAGGAGGAAAAGTGTCCCCCAAGTAGGCAAAAGAGTCAGGGACAGTACCTGCTCCTACTGTTAGGATTCTCACAAGAATATTAAGCTACTCAGCATTAACATATACCGAGGACCTAGGTCAGAACCCTACAGGCGCCTGTTAGTCCCCACGAGTATCAATCAATTCATTCTATGGCCCGTGTTCTCCTGTTCTCACAGTGTCCTTGACCTATCTGGTTCTTCAGATCCTTCCTCCCATGTCCCTGCAGGATATGATTTTACTTTTTTTTTTCTTTTAATTTCCCCTTTAACCTGAGTTTTATTTAGCCATCTTACTTACCCTGAGAGTGTTTATTGTTGTAATGCTCTCTCTAAAACCATATTCACCCATCAATATTTGGTATGGGTGGCTGTAGTTGGGGCAGAGACAGAGGTAGAAACTGAGAGCAGGAGATAGATAGATAGATAGATAGATAGATAGATAGATAGATAGATAGAGAGAGAGATATGCTCTAGGCTTGGCCACCATTAACACTTCTAATGAAATTTCTTCCGGGTATCCTGATTCTCACTGATTACCCTTCCTAGGCTATGGCCCTAACTTGATTGTCTAAAGGGAAACAATCAGACAGACAAATACCAGAGTGGTGAGCCTTGGAGTAAATGACATCAAAGACTTATAAATAAAAAGCAGTCCCTTCCTTAAGACATATAATGCATATCTCAATTGCTAATTACAATAATGACTTGCAGTCTGTATGTAGCAAAATAGAAATAGACCCATATTTGTCATCTTGCACAAAACTCAAGTCCAAATGGATCGAGGACCTCAACATAAAACCAGATCCACTGCATCTAATAGAAGAGAAAGTGTGGAAGAGCTTCAAACTCATGGGCATGGGTGTAATTCCTGAATAGAACTCCAATGGCTCAGGCTCTAAGATCAAGAATAGATAAATGAAACCCCATGAAACTGGAAAGCTTCTGTAAGGCAAAGGACATAGTGAATATGACAGATCAGCAACCTACAGACTGGGAAAATATTCACTAACCCCACATCGCACAGAGGGCTAATATCCAAACTATATAAAGAAACCAAGAAGCTAACCTCCATAAAACCAAACAATCCAACTAATAATGGGATATAGAACTAATTAGAGAATTCACAACAGAGGAATCTCGAATGGCCGAAAAGCACTTAAAGAAATGTTCAAAGTCCTTAGTGATAAAGAAAATGCAAATCAAAATGACCCTGAGATGCCACCTCACACCAATAAAAATGGCTAAGATCAAAACCATAGGTGACAACACATGTTGGCAATAATGTGGAGAAAGACCACTCCTTCATTGCTGATGGGATTGCAAATTGGTACAACTACTCTGCAAATCAATTTGGATTTTCCTCAAAAAATTGAAAATAGATCTACCTGAAGAGCCAGTTCTACCACTCCTGGGCATATATCCAAAAAATGTCACACCATGGTACAAGCGTATATGCTCCACTATGTTCACAGTGGCCTTGTTTGTGATAGCTAGAAGCTGGAAACAACTCAGATGATCCAGAACAGGAAAATGGATGCAGAAAATATAGTTCATTTATACAATGGAATACAATTCAGCTATTAAGAACAAGGACATCATAAGTTTTGCAGGCAAATGGATAGAGCTAGAAAATATTATCCTGAGTGAGGTATCTCAGACCCAGAAGGACATGCATGGTGTGTACTCACTAATAAGTGGATATTAGCCCCAAAAAAGTACAGAATGCCCAGGGCATAATCCACAGAACCCAAAAAGGTTAACAAGCCAAATGGCCCAAGTGAGGATGTTTCAATCCCACTTTGGAGGGAGATGTAACCAGAGGGTAGAGGGAGAGAGGGAACTGTATGGGAGAGGGAAGGGGGGAGGGAAAGGGAAAAGGGGAGCATGTTCAGGTATTGAGGAACCTGGAGTGAATTGCCAAGGGCCAGTAAAATGAATGGAAATATATAACCTTGGCAGTTGGGAGGTAGGGTGATCTCCCTTAGATGCACCATAGACTGTGAGGTAAGAGAATATCAAGACTCAATGGGAGGGACCTTAGATGAAATGCCCAACAATGGGGAGAGGGAAATTATAGAATCAACCTCCAGTAGAAAGACAGGGCATGGAGTGGAGGGATGGGGTTTCGATCCCACAGTCAAAAACTCTGACCAAGAATTGTTCCTGTCTGAAAGAACTACAAGGACAGAAATGGAGAAGAGTTCAGTGACCGACCCAAATTGGAACCCATCTCAAGGGGAATCTACAAGGCCTGACACTATTACTGATGCTATGATGTACTTACAGACAGGAACCTAGCATGGTTGCCCTCTGAGAGACCCAACAAGCAGCTTACTGAGACAGATGCAAATATTTATACCCAACTAGTATTCTGAAGTCTGGGACCCCTGTGGTTGAATTAGGGAAAGGCTGGAAGTTGAGAAGAAGGGTGACCACATAGAAAGGCCAGCAGTCTCAACAAACCTGAATGCCTGAAATCTCTCAGCTACTGAGCCACGAACCAGGAAGCATATGCTAGCTGGTCTGAGAACCCTGACATATATATACATAAAGCAAAGGACTGCCTGGTTTGGCCTCAATGAGAGAAGACACACCTAACCCTTGAGAGACTTGAAGCCCCAAGGTATGGGAAGGCCTGGTAACGTGTGGGGGTATGGGCACATCTTCTAGAAGACAGGGGAGAAGGAATGGGACAAGGAATCCTCAGAGGGCATAATGGGAGGAAGATGACGACTGAGCTGTAAAAATAAATAAATATAATGAAACAAAATAATGAAATATAGCCCGGTGATAAAGCAACTCCATATCTTCACTGACAATGGATGAAGAAACTTATGTAGAGAGTGCCTGTGCCTACAAAGGACGATTTTTTTTTAATTCATGAATAGCAGGGAATAGCAAAGAAACAACTGCATTTGATTAGTGTCTGAACAATCTGGAGGTTAATTTCAAATATTTTACATGTATTCTACTCATTATGTGTTCAAGCTGAAATATCTCCTGAAGGCTGAGTTGTTGATGGCTTGGTGTGCATTGGAGCAATATTTACAATCTCCTGTTTGGAAAGTGTCTGCATCTTGAGGACTTAATCAGTGCCATCACCAATCCATTGATGGATTTGAAATAGAACAGGTATTACAAGATATTAAGAATTTAAGAGCTAGTTCATAAAGTTGGTCATTGGGGACTTGGTGTTGGTGAATATAGAGTGTACTGCCCTTCTTGTCTATCTCTTTCCTAAATCCATCTGCCATAGTTTCTACCACCATGATGTTCTGCTTTCTAGAAATAGCTCCAAAGTACCCAAACCAAAATAACTAAAATCATGGGCCCAGATAAACATTCCTTCCTTATTTTTCTCCTTTGAGCATTTTATTAAAACAACAAAAAAACCTGACTGATAAATAACTATATAAGTTGTAAATTCTTCCCCAGAAAGATGAATCAGTACTTCTAAGAATGTGGGGAAACATGGTTGATGGGACAGCCACATTGGTGCTATTGAGGGTTTGAGGAGACAGTGTTCTGTGACCATGCTGAGAACAAATAAACATAGTTGGGGACACATCAAAGTTGGTAATCAGTCCCTAGATCAAAAGGCATATAAAGAAGCCTGGTTATGCCACAATGAGAGAGGAGTTGCGGTATGGCAGATTGGTCTAAATTTCTCAGACTAGCAAGTTGAGTTTGGATGACGTCCCTGGAGGTGTAAGATTTCATCAAGTTAAAAGACCGCAATGCATTCATCATATATATTCAAAACGGATTTGTTCCAAGGCCTCTCATTATGTTCCTGAGCTATCAAATTCTACGCATGAGTGGCTAAATCCTTTGTATAAAATAGCATATTATTTGCATGCAGCCCATGCAAATTCCAACTTAACATATAAGTTCTCTGTAGATCACTTATAATACGTATTACAATGTAAATGCTATGTAAATAATGATTGTACTCTATTATTTAGGGGATAGATAGAAGAAAAAAGAAGTGTGAGCATATTCGCTCTTGACATATCCTAAGCGTAACTATGCTTTTGGTCTGAGTTTGATTTAATCTTTAGATATACACAGAGGGCCAATACATTTGCTCAACAGTTGGATAAAATTTTGTAAACCATTTTTTTTACTGGTCTCTGAGAAAGTAACACTCCTTTTGTGAAAAGGTCAGCTTGCTCTCAGCATCTGGTACAAATGTAAAGGTTCAAGCTTTCTCATGGCAAAACAGGAAATACCAAACTCCGGGCACAGTAATTCCTATTCCCTATCCCAGCACTCTGCAGGTGGAGGAAGGAGACTCCTTGGCTACCTACTGAGTCTAAGGCTAGCCCAGAATACACAAGGTCATGTCCAAAATAAATAGGCAGAAGTCAAAAGAGTACAGAGAGTATCTGCCACTGTGGTCAGTCACATTCATCCCCAGCTTTCTGTCAGCGCTTTCTTGATTCCTGCATCAAGAATGCATTTTCTAGTATTCAAAGACTTTCCTAGTTACCGTCAGGCATTGTTAATCACATGTGAGTGCCTATATCTCTCTGTGCCACTGCCTAAAAACCGCTGTCTTCAGTGAACTTACATACTTGTTCCCTCATTGCATTAGCAGCCTCCACCTTTAGAAAACACTGTGTTTTACATCGGTTATTCTCCAGAGCACCCATCTTAATACCTTGAATGGAGTATGCACTTGACCAAATATTGACTGATTGAATATCCATTTCCAGATCTTTTCAATCTTTATAAGTAGTCTCTAGCCATAAAGAAACAGTGCATGCAAATTGAGTAGCAATTTATCAACAGACTCACCAGTGGTTTGGGAGAGTAAATGACCTTTTCCAGTGTTCAGACCGTTCCCCAGTCCCTATTGTTTAAGGAGAATTTAAACAACAGCGGCATAGGTACTTTCTGCATGGAATGTGTGTGCCTTGCACAGGTTACAGACAGATTTACACTTAGTTTCCAGAATAGCATTGGAGGCTATTGCTCAAGGCTCTGGAATGTTTTACAGGATCAAAAGAGAAGCTTGAGATCTGACAAAACCAAGCTAAGAAAATGATATATGTCCTGTAACCTAATGGATTATAAACAGCCTAGAGTCTAGACGCCTACAAATGCAGTGTGTCCCTGACAGATCACTTCAATTTTCTAGAACTCTGTCCTGTAGAATAGATTGGTATGTCTGTTCTGTGTTTATTCTCCATTTCAAACCCTTCTAGGCTTTGGAATGTGACTAGATTTGCTGGACCCAAGTGTCCTGCTGCTGGGGCAAGCTGAGTATCCAACTTCTAGTTTCTTAGTAAAGTAGAGAAACGAGAGTTTATGGTCCAGTGTGTACGTACCAACATTCTGAGCACTTGTTAATTTAATAACTACTGACCAATAAAGGGAGAGACAGGTAGAAAAGAAGTCTTTTCCTTGATACCAGACAAGTGGTATAGAAATATCCCATCACAGAATCAAGCAGCCAATTTTCTGTTTTCTCTGTCAGGAGTACTTTCTCTTTTCTGGGTTCTTATGATCCAAGCAATACTTTCACATGTAACCCTTTTACTATGGCTCTGCTTTTGAGAAACGTAGGTGGAGATACATCAATGTTTCCACACCACAAACTAAACAAATAAAATACCTGATAGAAAGCATAAAGAGAGCAAGCTGGCTATATTTTCAGTAATAAAAACAGGACACGGTAAATATCATCAAATCACCTCTAAAAGGTTTGAAAGTTGCAGTGAGCTTTATTTGATGGGCTTCAATCCAAATGTGCCAGTGGTTCAAAAGACTGTTGTTTGTAATCACCAGAGTCCTGTATTCCCTTGGGGTGCTGGGACTCTGACCTTAGTGAGTAGAACTGGCTAGAAACCACAACAGGGATTGTAATCACAACAACCAAATTAACCCAGGCTGACCACATAGCTCTGTGCCCCAGGAAAGGTTCTGGAAACTGGGAAAGGAAGGCTCACTAATAGAAAATAACCAAGAGGCTAAGGAGAGAGAGAGAGAGAGAGAGAGAGAGAGAGAGAGAGAGAGAGAGAGAGACATTATTTTTGAACTTTTAAAGAGAACATTATAAATAGAAAAGAAAGTAGAAAAGCAGAAATTAAAAACAATAAAAATAAAGGCAAGTTGACAGTGGCCCTGTTAATATGACAATTTCAGTACTGGTAAGGCTGTACCTTATAGGCATAATAGCTGAGTCCTAGCAAAACAGCCCAGGACCATGGGGTTGGGGCACTTAGTCACAATGGCATTTTAGGTTAAACAATCATTGACTCAGCAGTGAAAAATGAGATAAATTAAAATTATTTTCTTCACAATGGCCAAGGGGGCTTGGCAAGTAATATATTGACGAAATTTCCTGGACATAATAGGTTACATTAATTTTCAACTGCAAAACAATTCCTTCAGCATTATTTTTCAAGGAAAGAGAAAAGAAGAGAGAAGAAAACCAGCCTGTGACCTGCCGTATTTACTCCCAGCCTAAATGAGAAAACACGCTTCAAAGGAAAAACTAAGAAGGATGTATGGAGACGCAGAGCTGAATTCTGACTGTAAAGAATTCAAGTTAATTGGTTACCCATTTGCCTGTTCGACGTGGTCAGTATTAATCCAAGAACAATAGAAGCAATGGTTATGAAAATCATTACAGTGTGAAACAGGTGCTAACCCTTCTGCTGAGTGACTCACCTTTGTTTGCAATACAGAACTGGGCTAAGCTAGGTTGGTAGAACAGCCCAGCCCCATCTTCATGCTGGACGTTCAGGCGGTACTTTAGGTACAATCCTTCATGTTCCCTGCAGTACAGGACAAATGGAGCTCTGTGCAGTATTAAGAAGATGCTTCTTCAAGTGAGTGACAAATAGGAACAAAAGCCCCTCTTCCTTTTTCTTTAACAGTTTCACAACTTCCTAGCAGACAGTTTCTGTCTCCACAACCCACTCTTTTGCAGGCCTAGTGTGAAGGCAGCCACAGATTGCCTGTCAATTAGCAAACTTGGTAAAAACTTATTTATGGACACTGAAATTAAACTCCTTATAATTTCCCAGTGTCCCTGTATACTATTCTGTTTTCAGACATTTAAGAACTGGAAAGGCCTTCTCTTAGCTCTCATTCTCGAAAGAAATGGCCAGAAGGGAGATGCCTTGTGAAATGTCTTTTGTTATAAGGAGTAAGGGAGTTTTGTTTGATAGACAATTGCTTTCAGATACCAGACGCACTGTTGCTCCCTGTCTTTCAGCTGTCAATAATTTGATAGCTGCACACCAAATATACTTCTAAGTTTAATTCTTATTGCCAGAACTTTCTCAAAGTATTTTCTATATCTTGAAAATCAGAAAAATAATTCAAGCCCTAACTTGTATACTTGCTGGTTTGTACAGTGTAAAATGTTCTTTGGTAGTTAAGTTATTAGGTTTATATGTATCAGATGAAACAACTTAATCTTTCATGAACATATTACAACAGTAAGGATATCCATGTTATGTTATCTTTGTTGTTCTCTTAGTTTTCTGTTGCTATGACAAAATAGCTGAGTAAAATGATTGAAAGAAGAAAGGATTCATTTTGTTCATAGTTTCAGAGGTTTCAATGGAAGGACAACTAGTTCCACTGTTTCAGTATGGTGGGAGAGAGGTTGCCATAGTGGCAGATGTAGGGGGAAGCAAAGAATAGCCAAATTCTCTATCTTCAAGTAGGATATGGGGAGATCATAACGGACCCAGACATAGTCCACAGATCACAGACTATACAACTGTTTTCTAGTTATGTCTTACCTTTTAAGTTTCTATCATCACGAAATATCCCATTAAATTATGAAACTACCCATAAATGGACCCATGAAAAGAGGCCACAGCTCTCAAGATACTCTAATATCTCCAGATTCCATCAGTGAGCAAGAAGTCATTAGCTTTTCAGCAAATGGATTTGGAGAGGAGGCATTGTAGAATTAAACCACAATAGCTTCCATGCAATATTGTATGTAATCATGGACATAGATAGAGTAGGTGCCCAGTAAAAAGTATTGGTATGCACTGTCTTGTCTGGGTACTGCTCAGACATGCCAAGTCACTTTTGTAGACACAAATCTGTAGAGTCAGTAGCTCATTTCCTCTAGCCTCAGGTAGTTACTAACCTTGAGCATCCATGGCTAGGCATGATGAAGGGACTCATGGAGATCTAGCATTATATTTGCTTCTAGATCTAGACAAAACAGTTGATTTCTGTAGAATTTTAGCTCCATCTTCTCCTTTTGCTCTCCCAGTATCTTCTCAATAGTATTCAATTTTCCTTTTTATCCACAAAGTACTAGCACTTTCATGGCCACGTCACTACTCCAACACTTCTATTGCAATTAAACATCTGTTTTTGAATTTACTCAGAAGGACAAATATGAGTGATTTGAACATGAAAACTAAACTTAAGGTTAAAATTATAAACTCCAAGGACTGAAATTTAAGAAGTTAACACTCCTATTTGTCTGAATCCCTTTCTAGCTGCTGTAATCAAATGTTATGGATCATACATCTTAGGGATGGTAGTCTGTAATTCTGGAGATGGAGTCCAAAGGCATGCTGCTAAGAAATTTCATCTCTTGTGTACAGTTTTAAATGCTGGCTTCTGGCATCATCCCAACCCCTTCCCTGCTATAAATTCATCTTCTCCCAAACTTTTCCTCTTTACTACCATCCCCTTGGTGATCTCTACTCCAACATATGAATTGAAGAGAACATAGTTCTTAGTTAATTTTGGAAGCTACAGCATGCACACATTATGCGTATATATTTCTGTGAAAAGACAGTAAAAATTACTATTCAAATAGACTTGTTGACGTTGGTTGACTTCAGTTCTCACCCTCAAAATTCAGGCATTGATGATGATCTGGAGACTATTTTTGTTAATATTATTTTATATTTGGAAGTATCAAACTTCTCTTTCTCACTCCCCACTAAAAATATCACACATAAAGACTTTTATGTCACTACTATATATAGACATGTATGTTGTAAATATAAGCATGTATGTGCAGTATAAACAATGCCTCCTGTTCTTCTGGGAATTTTCTTCCTCTTGATCAGTCAAACACCTTCTCATCCAATGCATAATGTTTACTTTACAGGTTTGTTACTAGTCATAGGCTTCTATCTAAATCAAGTCACATCTCCTGCAGTCCTCATGAGATCTTATTGCTAAGGAGGCTCTGAGGTCGAATTTCCATTCTGATATCAGTTGACATTTGTGTTAGTGGACTGCCTTTCTGCTGGACTCCATCAGTGCCCGCCCACACAATGTTAGTCTTTTGTATGATGACTTTGTAACTGCATCCATAGCACCAAACCATTTAGATTTCCTGGAACCAAATTGCTTTCCAGAACTCCAAAGCATGGAGCTGATGTAGCTATTGATTTCTTGTTTGTTAGCGGCTAGTGATGAGGAGTTCCAGACAGAAGCAGGCTGGTGGCAGGTGTACCTCTTCACATCTGTGAGATTCTGGGGTCACCCTCACTGACTTTTGCTATGGGTTTTACCCTTTCTACACAGTGCTGGATTGGTGCCTGCAGCTAAAGACCTACTCTGTCTGTTATCACCTTCAAGCTTTTGCTCTTTGTCTGCTGAGCCTGCTAACCACTGTGCCCAGCCAAATAAGCAAATGTGGCCTTCTCTGGTGAGGCCAAACTGTGCAGTCTGTCTGTCTTCCAGCCTAAGTGCCTCCAGAAAAAAACTGCAGAGGATCATCAGCCAGTCAGACATCCAATTATTCCTCTGTGCTTCAGTCTTCCTTTTCTTTCTTTCTTTCTTTCTTTCTTTCTTTCTTTCTTTCTTTCTTTCTTTCTTTCTTCCTTCCTTCCTTCCTTCCTTCCTTCCTTCCTTCCTTCCTTCCTTCCTTCCTTTCTTTCTTTCTTTCTTTCTTATTGTCTGGTACAAAGGAAGCAAAACAGTAGCTGGTCATTCTTTATTTTTTCCTTACTCTGTTCAGCCTTGGAGGCAACAAATGTGTGGTCCATGGCTAATCACACAGTTCACTGGGTCCTCAGTAAGAGTACATATACTATTGATGCATCTACACAGAAATCATAGTTTCCTGAAAGGTAAATAATTATTGGCAATATTATTATTTTAATTATTTTTATGTTTCTTAAGGTTAAATTTGATTTCTTTACTTTGATCCTTGTATTTAATTTGGGACTTTGCTATATGGATCACCTAATATGTACCACCTTCACACTCTTCTACCCCCTTCAACTCCTCTTTTGTTTCTCCAACTACCATGCCCAAAATTGTAATCTTTTCTTTTGTATTCACTTTTATATGCATTCTATTCTATTCTCTCTCTCTCTCTCTCTCTCTCTCTCTCTCTCTCTCATTCTAAGTTCAATTAGTATTGTCTTTTTGTGTAGTTAGTGCTCACTATGTAGAATTAGCATCTTATACACCTACCTGCAATATATATTGTCAGTATATTTTAACTACCTGTAGCTGATCCTCCATCCACATTGGCACATTGACTGTCATAGTCTTTGAAGATCTGGTGCTGACATACATTTAGAGAGTTCACTGCAGCAATATACCTGTCCAGAAGACATAGAAAAAAAAAACTTGCCACACAGTACATCTATTTGAAGCATGTCTTAGGGCACTAGGAAGCAGGCTAAGAACAATCAGAAGAGAAGTTAGAAGATGGGATATTTAATCTATGCATTCTTCATCCCTGCTTGGAAACATCACAGGCAAGCTCATTCAATGTGCACAATTAATGCCTGCTTGCTCTTTTAAAAACATGCATTAGAGAGTAATGACTTGAGCCTGTCAGAGAATGAAGATTATAAATGTTTATGACACTCCTTCTACAGTGGAACATATTATTCAAGTCACTTGAATCCATGTTTATGAGCCATATTTGACTCAGAATAAGCCATTTTTTAATTCTATACATCATAGAGTTATTTCTTCTGTTAACACTATCCATATAAACATCAACTTGGCCAAAGTGCATTGAGACAAAGATTCACATAATAAACGCCCTATTGAGGAAAATCAGCATTAGAAAACCTAGATTGTGGATGATATAATGAAACTGAACCTAAAAAATAATGTAAATAGTACTAAAAGCGCTGAAATATTTTTCTCCTCTGGTATTTCTATAAATCTGTATATGGTTTAAAAAAAGACTTGATGGCATTATTTTTCTTAAAAATATCAGGCTCTTCACCAAGATATATAGACAGGCTCTGGGTAAATGTTCACCCACTTTGAAGATAATAAATTGTCCCCAGGATAACACCACATGGCTGCAGAATGACATTGGGTTAAGTATCTGTTCTCTGAGCCAGTCGCTGTCCTGGCTTTTGATTTTTTGTTTGTTTATTTGCTTGTTTGTTTTCTCACCAGGAAGCACATTATATTATTGTGAATTCTCCAAGTCTTTATGCTACATTTAAAAGCAAATGCTTGACCTTTTCCTCCTTCTTGTATGTGTCTTTTCTAACTCCTTAATGACTTCAAGCAATATTATATTTTTAAGGATACACCCTAAAGATGGTGATGTACTGTATACACACACCACACACACATACAAAGGCATACATACATACACACACATATACATGTATATATATATGTAGATATGTATGTACGTATGTATATATATGTATATATATATGCAGGTTCAACCTCAGCACCCCTCTTAATGGCAAAGTAATACCTATCATATCAAATTTGGTAGAATACATTGGGTTGTCTTCTCAGTCTGTCCATTTTCTGATTAAGATGATCTACAAGATAATGCCTAGTTTCATCATGTGTTTTTTTAAAGTATTTCTATTATACATTCCCCTATGTCTGTATCTCTCATCTGTCAGAACTCTATCCTCAACCCATTCTTGCAGAGTCTTGGAAGAAGTATACTGTGTCTACCAGCCTTGATGGAAGGACCTGGTAACTATGGTTCTCACTTGGTCTTTATCAGCACTGAAACCTGACAAATTTCATCCTTCTACCTAACAAAGACTGTACCTTTTGATAGTGTCTGTAACTTCTAGATATCTAATGCCTTTCATTAGAAAGAGAGTCCCATGTAACATCAGAGATGATTTCTTGATTCCTGCATTCTCCTCACCTTGCACAGGAAATACCATTAGAATATGTGTCATGTCAAACTGGTTTTCATGTAGAAGTGAGTATCAAATCATGGCTGTGTAATTTCACACTCTTGATTATAGCAAATTTCCCTATATTAGACATCAGTGATACTGCCCGTGGATTGCTTCTAGATTTCCTAGAAGATATTTGTTAAAATCTCCGCTGTGGTCAGAGTTTTCTTTTTACTTTTGTAACTCATCAGCATCTTCTTTACTGACATAAAACATCCTCCCAATTGGATTGAGCACATCATTGCCTCCATGTCTCAACTGCTGCTTCTTTCTTTATCTCAATATCTATTGGTCAAGAAAGTAACAGAAAAGTTTGTTTTGTTTTTCCTTTTGGTTATTACACTAACTTAGGGGTCATTAATGATCAATTTTGTTCTTGTCAATGTGCCAGTATAGGCACAAAGACAAGAAATTGTGCTATGTGATAAGAGAACACACCCCCAACGGTTCTACTCTCTCATTCTAATTCTTGATATTGAGGTCCACTCTATGATAGTGAAGCTTCCAATATAGCATACAAACAAAAAGGCTGTCACTGTCAGTCTCGTGTGAGGATCTTTGTGACCAGGTGAATGTTGGTTTACCTAAAACACAGGGTTACTTCTGGCACGGCTCAGGAGCTGTGCCTTGATGCCATGATCTCTTTCTTTAGATAGTAGTGAACTTTTTCCTCCCTGCTACAAAATGCTATGCTTGTAAGTTCTGTCTTTGAAGATCCTGATACTACAACAATAAAGCACCTAGAATCACCTAGACATGTGAGGATGTTCATTTGACTACACTACAAATAGAAATAAAGTAAAAAGAGAATGATATAGCAGAACAATTAGGTAACATGGAGTACTCACAAATTTTAAATTAATCTTAGTCTGGCAATATATAGTATTAAGATTTAAAATAATACTGCTTCAAGAGTTTCATGTACTCTCCCCACAAGACTTCTTTGATTCTTCTAAGTTAATTTATATACCATAAAGGAGCAAAAAGAAAGTATATTTATCTGTCTTCTATTAAAATATCCCAACAATATATTTTTGGAAGGCTTGAGATATTTCCTGTGATATTATTTCAACATCAGTAGTAGGTATTTGTATCAGTTTTCTCAATCTTCTTTCTGGAGATATAAGAGACCAACACTTACAAGGTCTGTCTGCTTGCTGTGATCTTTGTCCAATGACCTTGAATAACAAGAGCCAAGATCAGTGAAAACATTTTTAAAATGTGACTTATCAATAGATCATGAAATCATCTTTGCCTTTTAGCCTTATTTAAGGGACTAGGTTAGTGGTGCTTGGAGGTCCTATAGAGTTCACCTAGGCTAACCCTCATTTTCCAGATGAAGAACCTGCACCGGGGAGAAATTAAGTGAGCTACTCGAGGTCACTCAGAGAAGTCACACACAGAGTCCAGCTGACAGTCATGTCTTTTGTCATAAGTTCTTTTTCCAACATGTGGTGGTGGCTCAAAATTTCACACAGCAGGGTTTTACTCTATGGATATTTGACAAATAAATTTTAATCTGTCCCTTTATTTCTGCCCACCTCCAAAACTTAACTTTAAAGTCAATGGAAGTATGGTATACTTTCCCAAAGGGCAAAGAATTCCTTAAGCCAATGTTTCTTCTATGATGACTTTATCTTTCCTTTGTTAAAAGATCCTCTTGAACACACTTATTTTTGTGAGAATAATGCATTATCTGGATCCATTTTCACTTCTTTAACATATTAAGAAGTAGGACTGGAGACCCAGATTTTAGGTATACACAGGGAGTGTTTAGGCCAAGCATAGAGAGTGCCCAGGAGAGACAGACCAAATGACAGGACATGTCCTACTTGATGTCTTTTGGGGCTTGTGTAGAAAAATGATTTAAAGTTAATTAGATATTGAGCAGGACCTAGCCAACATGAACATGCTCTTAGTTGCCTTAGATATGTTTATGGTGGTAAGCAAAGGTGTTGGAGCTTGCCAGATTGATCACTGGCCAAGGAGAAAAACATGTAGGTAGCACCGAAATGGTGAAAGCTGCCTTCAAAAGCTACCAAAGATGATATTCACAACCAGGCTTCAGACACTCAATTGCTAGGGCAATGTTCCAAGTATAAAAAGGAATTTGATGAAATCTTGAGATCAATACATGAATCTCTCTAAATTCCTTGTATTCTTTATTTCCAATGTGGTTTCTCCATCTGCCCTCTGCATTGTTCAGCCTGGACCTACTTTTGTTTTGCCATACCCTTGTGGCACTCTCAAAATTTTAGCCTCCAGCCCACCCCTCTGACAATATCCTCTAGGTCTCTGGCCACTGTCACAAGTACTATCACTATGCCGCATTTCAATTATTGTGTTGCTTTCCACTAAATGCACCACTATTCCTCTGTGAAGGTTCTCATATTCAGTCATTGCCTAAGCTAGCTTGGATTCCATGGTCGTTTGTTATGACCACTCAATAAGCATGCACAGCCCCTTTAATTCCTCTTCTTTTCCATCATCTATTCCCACCCAACCTGGTTAATCTAATGCTGCCTATATTATGGTTCCATATGAGACATGAGCACAACTGTAGGAAATGCCAGTCAGGCCACAGGGAACAATAATGGCTGATATCATCATGTCCCCACATTTCAGGGAAAAACTCAATCAGGTTGCTTGCCTTTCTGGTTCTGATTACTTCATCACCTTTGGTTATTCATCTTTAATATACTTCCCTCGGATAAGGCAATAGGTTATGTTTAATCATTGCTACTAACCAATCATGGGAACAGTATTTTGTTTGCCTTACACACTGATTTGGCCTCAAAGTGTGTGCTGTCATTTGACACAGTGTCCATACTATTTTCTCTTTTATCTTATAAAATTCGACTCATTGTCTCCTACATCGCATACATGTCTCTTTCCTACTCTACTTTCTCTCTCCTTGTTCTCATTAACACAATCTGAACTGTCCGAATCCTCTGTTCCTCTTTATTGATCAAGTCTTTAGAAAAGTTTGGATGAAAACTGGAAACATCCTTTGACTGAAAAGCAGGATAGTTTCTTATCAAGCTTTAAAGAAGGACACAGATTCATATGTAATTGTAAATTATATTGTTTATGGGTGATTGTTAGGATAGATGGAGAGCTGAGTGGATGGATACGTACACACAAACATGAAAAGATAGACTAAGAACATCTAAATAACTTTCTTTTCTTTCTTCTTTTAATGTGAAAGCTGCAAGCACGCTAAGATATATCTATTAGCATATTACACATGCATGCCTGTTTAACAAAGTCCTTCTTCTTTCTTTTACACGTAACAAAATAAAGTGGCTTGCACTTCAGCCAAGGAAGAGAACACAACATGGGAAACTGGAATTGAGAATGCTGTATACTACAGGCCAAGAGAAAGCACTGGAACGATGCACTCATGAATTTAAACTTAAGAAATCCTGGTGAGGTTCACGCTTTGTGGCTGCTGAGGGATGATACTATCAAGGTCATAATTTTATTGTAATAGTTGGTTGCAAAAAAATGTGAGCTCAAAGCAACCATGAAATGGGGAGACAGGAGGAGAAGATCCGTGGGAAGAAGTATGAGACACACCAATTTCTTTTTCCTCAGTAAAAGCCAGAGACTATTTCCTGATTGTGATGATTTGATAATAAGCAGACATCCACTTTTCAAAAGAAAAGAAGGAACTCCCAGAGATTACAAAAAGATGCATCATCACTTGTCATTACGTTAGAAAGAGAAATACTTCTAAAGGTTTAACAAAAGTGCATCTGTTTGAGTTAAAGAAACACTGAAATATAAATTTTAATTAGAATACATGTTCTTTAATAACAAAGTTTAAAAAAGAAATACATGCATGGGGCTTCCCTTGGTTCTTTCAATCTTACACATAGAATTAAAGATGATGAATGAAAAATGAAAATAAATGATAGGGATTTAGTGAGCAAAAAGAAAAAATAAATAGAAATTTTAAATATTCTCTATTTTAAATAGACCTCTATTTTCTATTTCAACACTGCTACAGTTCTGTAGGGTATGCTCTAAGTTGCCACCAAAATATAGTACTCTGTTCAAATGTAGATGGTGGTTTCCAGATAAGAACCCCTGGATGACATTTAGTGAACTTTTGACCAAACACACTCCACACTGCAATTTGTGGGCTTCAGAAGATAAGCCCTGTGCTCTCCTCCCTGTCTCTGTAGATGAGCGGGAACTCAGCCTTCTCATTTGCACTCACATTACACTAATAGCTAAAGTGTTCAGGTGCATTTTATTTATTAAGTAATTCATTTTTATAATTGCTATTTTGACTGAGATAAGTAATCTCAATATTCTTTTGGTTTACATGTCCATGAGGGCTAAAAATAGTGAAGTTGTCTTATTGGTTTATCATCCATTTGTACTTTATTTTAAAAATAAGTCTCTACAATTCCCTTGCCTGATTGTACTCATTAAAATTTCAAGTGCTATATAAAAAAAAATATGGAGTCAACAACTACATTTCCCTCCATATTTTAGAGGAATAATTTTCTGAAGTTCCCTTTTTAGTATTACATTGATTATTTGTTTATAACATATTGCTTTATTCCATTGAAACTATATCCTTTTATTCCAACATTTCTGTGCATTTCATATAAATGGGATTGTAAAATTAGAAAGCATATAAGTTGTCTTCAAGTTGTCTTCAGGTCAATTACATGGACAAACTGAATATTCTTAAGCTTTGTAACCCAGATCTTGCTGTGACCTCTTTCCTGTGTGCCCTTTTTACAGAGCACAAGCTGTGTGCTATGACAACAAAAAGGGGGGAGGACACCTTTTAGTTGGAGACAATTATAGTCAGTCAGATACCCTGCTTATCAGTAGTGCTGAAATTGTGGAGAGATGCACATTTTACCAGGAGCATTTCACTCTCATCTCATTTCTCTATGTTCCTTTGGTGATGCTAACAGTCACCGTGATCCATCTTGTCCTTAACACCTGTACGTGTGTCTTTTTGGACAGTGGGCAAGCATCTCCACTGAAGAAGATGCTGACAACTGATCAAGGGCCCCTGAGGAATGGAGCCTTTCCCACAGAAAGCTGATTTTATAATATGTGCATAATCATCCCTCTTGGACTTTCTGGCACTAGCTTCCAGAATCAGCCATCTTAGACTGATGATAACTTTGTTTCTTCATGCGTCACAGATCAACTTCCCACTCCATTGAACTCTGCAATTTTCTTCAAACAAGTAGCTACACAGGCCAACAACTCTCTTGATCAATGATAGATATTAGCTGCAGGTTCCCCAAGGCAGGGGCATACAGATATTTCCTAAGTAGTAAGCCCAGGACCCCTTCTCAAGGTAGTTCCCAGATGCTGGAAACAGAACCATTCCAAAGAGAAAACTGCCATGCAGATTGCAACTCCTGTGTCTCATTAGATAAGATATTTACACTGTGCTTATATCTGTGGTATTTTTTTCCCTCCCCATGTCATAACTGTAACATATTTTGCATTGGGGATCACTTTCTTCTCTTCTGGGTCTCCCCCTCCCCTCCCCCTCCCCTCCCCCTCCCCTCCCCCTCCCCTTCCCCTCCCCCTCCCTCTCTCACTCTCAACATTGGTCATAGATTTTGCTTGAACAAGGGATCACTTTCTACACCCCTGTCTTCTCATGATGTAATTTTAGCATCTCTCCACAGTGACCTAACTCAATCAGTAGCTACTCTCATTCTGACTGAATCCCCTCAAGAATCTGAGGACAAGACGTTGCTTTCACTTGCTCATGTTGGAATTCCCCTGTGTGATTATGTTAATGGAAAAGCTATCTTTTGAAGTTTTTCCCCTCAAGGATTCCCCTGCCCAGGTAACTGACCTTTCTATATACCTCCTTCTAAACTGTCTACCTGCCCCAGTCAGTGGCCATTCAAAGGATACACCCTCTGCAAATTCAGAGTTCCACCACTCTGAACATCTTATATAAGTATATATATGACTGCCCTATATTTGTGTTTTGTGAATCTAGAATGTCACTTACAACCTTAGCTACCACACTGCAGCTACTGAAATTCAGCAGAGTCCACAAGTAGGTGGTCTGAATAGCCTTGGACTTGGAGACCTAGAATTACAGAGATGAGTAATTTTTTCTGCAAATACATATCAGTGATGAACTATTTATATATTAAATATGACTATATAAATTCTAGCTATTGTCCTTTCTAACATATATTTAAATATAGGAATTAGAATATGCATAATGCATGAATAGATAAATATATGATCTGGTTAAGGTGAAATACATAATAGAAATAAGAGAAGATCAAACACTCACTAAAATAATAAAATCCCATTCTAATAGCGGCTTCACCAAAGACCAAAACATGCATAAGCCTGTCACTTCTCATCGTCTTGTCAGGGCCACAGAAACCTTTTTCTGACAGGATTCTGTCAGCATGGATGCCATTTAGACCTCAGCACCTAATTAAAGCTCTTTTATTTCCTTCACAGCTTTTTTTTTTTAAACATTCTGCAGCAGCTTGCTCAGATATCTCCTCCCCCAATACCAAAGGACACTCTCTTTGCATATATATTTAATGCAGATAAACAAAATTTGTTTTCTTTGTGTGTCTTTAGTCTAAGCAATTGAAGAACATATTTGTAACCCGTATTCTTTGCAGCATTGACTGGGTCAACAAGTATAATTGCTTATTCATTTATTGTTTCTGTAAGGCTATGGACAACTCAATGGTTTAACCTCTGTATGTGGTTAAAAAAAATCTCAGAAAAATCTGTGGATAAAAGACTAAAATGTTTGTACACTCCTTTTTCAATAAAATACCACTGTTCTCAAGTGTTATTAATAGTGTATTCTACCTACTACCAATGAAGCCACTGTACTTTGAGGCATTAAGACAGCCACATACCCATGGGTATATTGATCTGAAATATTTTACATTTACACAAAATTTCCCCAGAAGAAATTAATTATTTGTCTCTTCATGCTATGCAAAGACTATGTACAAGTTTTGCATGATCACTGGATTGCAATCCTTTTTGCTGGAAACTACTGAATCCAACAAACCTCGCACCCTTGAATGCAGAAGACTTAAGCTCTAACTAGCATTTTCTGGGCACTCTTGGAAGCTCAGGTGAAGTAGGTTTGAGAACTTGAGGTGCTGTAAAGAAAAAACTGCTGCATTGAGGACTACCTTAAACTCTGTAAATTAAAGAGTTTATATTATGTTTTAAGACAAGTTGTGCATGGTTCAATATAATAAAATTGAAATCAATTTTTAGGTTTTACATTTTTTTTATTGGTTATGCTATTTATTTACGTTTCAAATGTTATCTCCTTTCCTGGTTTCCCCTCCACAAACCCCCTATCTCCTGCTTCTGTGAGAGTGTTCCCCCACCTACCCATCCACTCCTGCTTCACCATCCTAGCATTCCTAGCATTCCCCTATGCTTATAGCACATAGCAGTAAAAAGAAAAAAAGAAAAAAATATGTTTACATGATGCTTTATAAATGCGAAAAGAGCAATGAGAAAAGCAGAGAACTTCAGAGGCCCTCTTCCATCCATTTTGGGCATTTTAGAGGCCCTATCCCATCCATGGCAGCCTATTGAGAAGCTATAAGGTGGTCATAATTTCTTTGGGAGGCAGAGTGGTATTCTCCAGGGTTAGTTCAAGATGATCGAGTAAATAAGTCCCTATCGATGCTTAGGGTTCAACCGATTGCAAATACAAATAGCAAAATTTATAGAGAAGGGTAGAACATACTGGCAATAATTCATATACTAAATAGTTCTTTCAAATTTTAGGGTTTTATTAAGAAAAAATAAATTAAATGCAACGAGCTTCCCCCACAACTCCTCCTCCACACCCAAAATAAAAAGACAACTGAAGAAAACAGTAGAGAGCCATCTTGGGAAGAAGAGAACAAACAAAAAGTCAAGATACTGGCAATTATACAATCAAAATTCATTTTAATATATATGTATGCATGTACTTGTATTTATCTATATATGCATGCATGTATCATTGAAATTAGGTATGTATGTATTGAAATTGGGAAAGACTATAGCTCTTAATGATTGTCCTCCATGTAAGTATCTCACATAGACTCATTGTGTGCAAGGTCTTCAGTTTCACTCAATTGAGATAAGGACTATTTGTAATTGCAACTGCCTATACATTCTAGAAACTGAATGGTATTAAGAGACATGGACTGATCTAAGTAGTGATTTGCCTACAAGTTTTTAAAGCAAATAGGAAGGTTATAGATTTTTCATCTTTTTATTCACTCTTATTATAAAAATATTCTTTGTTCTGAGAATTTTATACCAAGAAAGATGACAAATCTACCCCGGATTTTCCTTCCAAACTTTTCATCCTCTCCAAACACACCCCTCTCAATTTTATATTTTTACTGTAATAACCCATTAAGTATAGTTACTGTTATACATACATATACATACATAGGTATGGGCTTACCCACTAGAGCACAGGAAATAAAGACACTGAAGAAAAAGACAAAAAAACAAGAATTGAGTGAAATTGGAAAGCTCTAAGTAGGCTACTTGAAAAAGTGTCAGTGTCGCTACACAACATTGAATACTACATACTGGAATACCTGACCTGCCAAGCGCACTGTGCACACTGCTGTAGTAAAGGCATGACTACTGTGAGTCTTTGATTGATTGATTAGTGGCTTGATTCACAGGAGGGGATTTCCCAATCATAGTCAAAGCCCATGGCTGGGGAGGTCCCAGGCACGAGTATTTGCTACTGATGTTGCACTAATTGGCCATGTTGACAACGTCTCGTCTAAGTATTTATGTTTATATAATATGCAGAGTCCTGGAATGCTAGTCATACTGTATTTTACGGAGATGTTCTTTTGCCTGGATTGAAGGAGAATCATTCTTTTTTTGAGGATTTTTCCAGTGACTCAATTATTAGATTGTTTAGTCCCTATGAATGCACGTGTTTTATGTTCTTTTCCTTGCTATTTGTATCTACTTTTATGCCATTGTTATTTTATAGAGTACAATGATTTTTTTCAGTTTTTCCATATATGTACCCTAATATATGTTGACGAATCTCTCATGTGTTGCTGAAAGGAATGTGGATTCTTTAGTGTTTGTGTGGATTCTTTAGTGTTAGGGTAGAATATTCTGCAGATGTCCTTTAGATTCTTTTTATTTATAATGTCATTTAACTTCAGTGATGCCTGGTTTAGATTTGTACAGATGACCTATCTGTTTGTAAGAGTGGCATGTTGCCATTGCCAATGTTGCTATGTTGTGATAAATCCATAGGTATTTTTGTTTTTGTTTTTTTTCATAACATTGGGTATTACAGCTTTGGTGGTTATATATTTAGAATTGTAATATCTTCTTGGTGGATTGATCTCTTGATGAATATGAATTGATATTATTTATGTCTTTTGACTAGTTTTTGTTTGAACTTTTATTTTATCATGTATTAGAATGGCTATACCATTTTATTTTCTGAATCTATCTGTTTCAAATATCATTTTCTTCTTTGTACCATAAGGTGGTGTCTCTTACTGATGGGAACAAATGGCATTTTTGGTGATAATAAAAAGATGCAACTTGTTTCAGACACAATCTGATAACTTGTGTTTGTTGATGTTGTGAATCGAGAACATCTTCCAAGTTATCATTGAAAATGTATGTTAATTCCTATCATGTTGTTAGTCTTTGAGATTTATAGACTGTTTTAATCAGCTTTCTTAGTATTTCTTAGTATTTAATCAGTATTTCTTAGTATTGTTTCTTTATTTCCTGTGACCTTTTGAGTCTTTATCCTTCTCTTCATAATGAATTAATTATTCCTTCCACTATCCTCTGTAGAACTAACTAAATGGTCATAAATTCTATTAATCTCTTTGTATAATAGAGGTTGTACTTCTCACTCAATTTTTACATTTGCAAATTTTGCTGTGTCTAGCAATTGGAATTAACAGTTGTGATCTTTCAGAACTCAAAATACATCTTTCCAAGACCATCTGATTTCATGAGTTTCTATTTAATAATCAAGTGTTATTGTGACGGAACTGACTTTATAAGTGACATGACCTTTCTCTCTTGCGGCTGCCAGTACCTGGTCTGTATCTTTGTGGATTTATTGTTTTAATTATAATATAATATGGAGAGGTTGTTTCCTAGTTCTATCAGCTTGAAGGAATATAACCCTTTTGTCCTGAGATAGGAATGTCTTTCTCTAAACATAAAAGGGTTTTTATAAAATTTTACTCAAAATATATTCTATGGTTTTTGCAGTAGATTCTCTTTCTTCCAATCTCATAATACAAATGTTTGGAGTTTTCCTGGTATACTCAAACTCCTCCTTATTTTTATACCCATCTGTGGCCTTTACTGCCTGATCTACAGTCTCTATCTTGCCTTCAAGGGCTCTCAGACTTTGCAAATGATGCATTCTATTAGTGAGGCTTCTTCCTATTAAGGTTCTTATTTGACTTACTGAGGTTTTCATTTCCAGTGTCATTTCAGTTTGGCTTTTCTACAGTAATCCTCTCTTTATTAAATTCCATTTACATATCTTGTTCTGACTTCTTCATTTCATTCATCTTCTTATTTTTCTCCATGTAAAATACATTCATATCTTCTTCAAGTTGCTTGAGCGCAGTCATAATCAATCTTTTGAATTCTTTGTCTGAGAATTATTTGAGGACATTCTCATTGAATTTAATTATTATATAATTAGAAGTTTCTTAGAAGTATGCTACCTTGGCTTTTCACACAGCTTTTGTGGCTTCTCTGAAGAGCCAATCTGGAGATTGTTTAATGACGTATACTTCCATGAATCTGGGCCTGATGGTTTGGCAACTGCTTGCTTTTTGGTGCTAGCTAGGGTAACTGTGGAAGTATGGATCTGGGAATGAGGGTTCAGGAACTCATTGCTTGTATGTAGCAGGAATTTACAAAAATAGGAAAATTTGAGCTCAGCAGTTTAAGTCTGGAGATCCCTTGGCAAATGAGATTGCAGTAAAACGTTGCAATGCAGTGGATCCATGGGGCCTCAGCAGCCTAAAACAGTAGAAATCAGGCATCGCCCTCAACTATTGTAAGTGAGCTGTGCATGATGACCCAAGTGGGTGCAGGCACCGTGGATCTATATAGGTGATGGATAGAATGTAGTGACTTTGTTCTTCTCAGTGCTCTTTAGAAGACGACTTGAAACAGATTTTAATTCAATTTTGTACACACCTGAATATATTGCCTTGGTGGTTTCTAGATTGTTTTCTCTCTGTCTACAACCTGAAGAAAAGCATCTGCCTGGAGAACACCATGGTGGTGCACTACACTGACAACCCCAGGTCAGTTAAGTTGGATGAGTGTGTGTTGGGAATTATATTAAGATTTTAAAAAGACAAATTCACTCCAGATAAATCATAAGCTTATGAAAAGATCTGATACATAAAAGAATCTTTTGGGAGGTATACTAATGAAAAGTATAGTTGGTAATCTATATCTGGCATCTATTGTATCTTCAGCCACAAATGGTCAAAGACAACTTTTGGAAACCATATGAGTTCTTAACAAAAGCACAGTCATGCTTGCAAATGTCACTCTGATCTTATTATTGACATCAAAACTGTCAGTTTTAATGATATTAGAGAATATCACAGAACAGTATAGTAGACACTGTATTTTAAAAGCTCTGTAATTCCAGGTATCTGGAATAATTCTGTCTTAATGAACTCAAAATGCCAAGATCAAATGGCACAAACTGTTTTGCTTGCAAATTATATAAGCACATTTCCTACATTCCTAGAGATTTGGTCAACTAAGGTAAAAATTCTTAAGTGTCTAAGGAAGAATTCATCCACAGGCCAGAGATGACCCCTTCTCACTATGTCTTGAGGTCAAAGAAGCCCAGAGATAAAAAAAAAAAAAAGTCCCAACCAGACACTGAGTCACAGACAGCATACATGAGATGGTCTGAGGCTCCTAATACATATACAGCAGAAGACTGCTGGTCTGACCTCAGTGAGAGAAAATGTACCTAACCCTTGAGAGACTTGAGGCCACAGGGAGTGGGGAAGCCTGTGGAGGTAGAGTGGGGTGGGAGGGTAGGGATATCTTCTTGGAGACAGGGAAGGAGGAATGGAGTGAGGAACTATTGGAACTCAGACAAGGAGGGAGAAAATAATTTTTAAAAAGTTCCAACCAAGATATGCAAAAGTAATTTCACTAACTTTAATCTATGATTTTCTAGGTTTACTTTGTCATTCTATATTTTAGTAAATCTCAAGCACATAAGGTAATTTAAACTCCATCATTATAATAAAGTTTAATAACATAGAAGGACATATTTTAGATTTCATATGACCTGCTAGGACATATTTTGATATCCATGTGCCTTTTCATTATGCATGAGTAGGTTCTCAATGACACCAAAGGAAGGGCACGGTAGTAGGGGTCATACCTGACCAAGATTAGGGTCTGAATCACTCTATCAACCCACCCACGCATATCTGTTGAAACTCTGTCTGAGTTTAACAATGCCTAGGAGAGAAAATGAGCATGTCCACCACATCAGGACCAACTGTGTAATCAGAGCTTTCCATTCAGTGGTTCTTTTCAGATGCTGTGATCAGTCATGGTCAAGTTTTCTCCTATCAGTGAACTAAGGGCAAGAATCAAGATCAGAGCAAAGGAAGACGTAAACATTATTGTTTAGTATTTGTACTCTACTAATACTCTCTTTGCAAAAGTTGAGTACTATCAATGGTATCTACCTTTAACTACTCAATACTTACATCCCACTGAATGGATGGTGTCTCTCTAATGGATGGCGGCTATCTCATTTATGTAGAATTTTACTGCGGATAGCACTCCTGTAATCCCATCCTTGCTCAGCTACCATCAGTGTGCAATAGTCAACTTACCAAGGCATTCTCAGAGCACCCTTGTAAACAACTTGGTGGCATCCTGACTGATTTCCCCCTATTTACCACGTAGAAAAATTTCGGTAAAGAGAGTACTATGGTTAGTTCCTTGCTCAATGCTCTCCTGTCTATAACCCTCTTCTTTTTAGGGATGGTCATCATTAAATCTCTTTCATTAGAATACCTACCATAATGTTGTCTCATATCTCATCCTAAGGGATACATTTATTAAAAAAAGAAACCAAAATGTGCCAATGAATATAAGGTATTGCCCTCTCTAGGTGAGTTTATGATCTCCTTGCACCAAGTGTGTAAACAAGTGCCCTAAATTTTGTTAACTATCAGAGGAACAACAGTTAAAGTTTGCTTTTAATGTCTTGTCATTTGAAGATAATATGCCCAGAGATATGTTTTTGTCCTTGAGAAATATGATAACTACTTGGACACTTAAAACTTAGGAGTAGAAATTGCTAGGATTAATGACCATAATTTAATTAAGTAAATGTTTACTGTCTAGATAGATATTATCCAGCGTCTAGAAAGTAGATTTTCTAGATTGCACAAAGTTTATGAGTAAAGTATTACCATTCAAGTCATAACTGGCTTAGATGGGAGTCCATAAATTTTTATAATGATTTGCATGCTTTCTTAGGCAGAGAATATTGGATATAATTTCGGTCATTTTTGATGGCTGTACATTATTGTTGTTAGCTGCTATTAGTGCTTGGATGCCCCAGATAAGAACCCTTCTAACTCTTCATGGATGTGCATGGATTTGTACCAAGTATGCAAAAATTACTTTGTTTCCAGTTCTTGCATCTAGTTTAGATTACCTTGCTTCACCTTCATATCACTTTGTAGTATTTTGATTGTTTTTATATTTTGGTATTATAATATAATTACATTGTTTTCTCCTTCCCTCCTTTCTCTACAAAGCTCTGTATATAACCTTCCTTGCTCTCTTTCAAATTCATAGTCTCTTTTTTCATTAATTGTTGTCTATAGTCTGCCCATTCATTGTAAGTTCCCTCTCCCCTCTATTTGTCATTGTTAGGATTTTATTGGCATGAGAATTAGATAATGTTAATAATTATTGAAGGTGTACCATGCACCAGGCATTTTCTAATGGGTTTACAGACATGAACTGATTTGATCTTCACAATACCCAAACTCATTTGAATATTTCTAAAAATTTCCAGGAACTGGATATGTATTTTTCACATATAAATCTGTTGGAATGTGAAATGAGAGATTAGAAACATTATAAATAAAAGAAATTACTTTTATGATGGTACTAAGTTGCAAGCTTACAGAATAAAGAACTTAGCAGGGACAAAAATTGTTTAAAACAAAAACTTTCATCAATTCCATTAATTCTAAAAGAGTCTTTTCTTGAACATTGGCTATGACACTATATTGTAGACTCCTTTGTATTTATCACTAGTTTCTAAAGTTTCCTAGGCTTTGTTTTATTTATGTTTCTTTATGTCAATAGCATCAATTATATATATGTATATGCATATCTGCATATATATGCATAAATATGTGTATATACACACACAGCCCTTAATAGTCTTCTAATCATTTTGAATCTAGATCTAGAAGGAACAACTCTTCTCATCCTTCTTCAGTTTAATATTATCATCTTTAGATATTTTGAAAATGCAAAGAAGGCCAAGACAGAGTCTTTGGCCTTTATTTATACTTATCAGTTCCAGAAAAAAAAAAAAAAGCAAAACCTATATTATCTAATAGAATGTAATCAAGTTTCTTCTTTATGTTCTTATATATTCCCTGAGGGGGTGCTGCATTGGTGTATTGTTGAACTCCTATTAATTTAACACATTCCATTCAAACATGTTTATAACACTCCCCAATGTACTATTGGCTTATAAATTACATTTGTTTCAGGGCAATAAATGAAATGATGAATGAATGCTTTGTTGAATCACCTTTTTACTCATGAAAGGTAAAACAAATATTGTAAAAATTATTTATCTACATCAGGAATAAGCTATAAACCTTTCACAAATGCTCTGTGTAACCCAGAAAGTAACCACTAATTACTGTCATGACAGAAAGGATTCCAAAGCCTTAAATGTTCAGAGTGGTGAAGATGGAAAATTTCTCCCTCTGCCTCCCTTTTTTTCAAATGTGAAATTGACACTGTTAGGAGCAGTGTACCTTATACAGGCCATCTTATCTCTGATCGATGCTGTTTTGCCTGCAACTCCTGACTTGCATTAATCACAGCTTCCTAAGGTCAAGGATGTTGACCTCCAGCAAGAGAGATCAAAGAGGTCACTCTGCTTGCTCCTATATCATGGTGAAGGTTATTCACCATGCAGATCTCTACTTAGTCATATGAATCAAAATATCTCAAAACACAAACAGCTCTACAGAGATGACAGCCTTGAAAAGAAAATACCCTTTAAAGGTCCCAATTTTGTAAGAGTATCCTAAAATTTTCATTGTACTCATGACACATGCAAGTTTGTCAAGCAATATGAGTAATCAAACTCTGGATCCTCTCAAGGATGGTGGAGAGATGAGAATGACATCTCAAGTGATGGTAGGACAAGAGTGGTTGATTTCTATGTCAACACTGCATTTGCACATCCTGTTTTTAGAATTCTTTCAACTTACGTATCTAAATTTTCTTCCATCACCTTCTCTTTTTACCATTAAGAAGAATTTGGGAAAAGTAACTTTAACATTTCTATTGACATGAGTTCTAAATATCACATAAAAATTAAGGTCCAAAAAAAAGAGGCAAAGAGTATTACACAATCTCAACCTTTAATTACACCAGAAACACCTGCCACAACAGCTCACCACCAAATAATTTTCCATTTTGCAAATATAATTTTTGTCATATATCAACTTTTTATTAATAATATTTTCAAATTTACAAGTAGCCTACAGACAAACTTCAACAATATTGTTTTCTCCATCTAGTGCAGAGGCAGCCCACACAATAGTAGCTGTATGTCTGACAAAGGAATAGTGTCTGGAATATGCATAGAACTAAAACCAATCCCAACCACCAAGAAAACAAGCAACCCACTTTTGATTTTCAGTGTACTATAAAACTATACAAAGATTTTCCAAAATAAGTTCAGATGGCTAGGAAATAATTAAAAGATTTTCAACATCTTCTATTTATTAAGGAAATATATATTTTAAACACCATCATACTGTATCTCATTCACGTCACAATGATGGCCGTGAAAATATAAGTAATAACAAGTGTTGGTGGTGATCTGGGAAAGGGATACTTTTACACATTGTTTGGTGAGCTGTAAGCCAATGAAGCCACTTTAGAAATCATTCTCAAGTTTTCTCAAAATCTGAAAATAAAACTACTATATCACCATGTTGTAACACTCCTAGGAAAACACCCAATGGGTTTTATATCCTATCATAGGAAAACCTGTCCATCCATGTTTACTCTTCAGTATAATGTGTATAGTGTGGAGTATTTGTGCCAGGAAAAAAAACAAGGAAATGAGTTGGGGATTGCCTTAAGGAAGAGGAGCTAGTAAAGTATAAACATGGAGTTTCTTGTGAGAAATTTAGATATATAGGCAAGTAGCTGGGGAAAGAAGGAAAGAGATAGAGGTGGGATTAATTGGTATAAAGAAAGCTTAAATAAACCATTTGAAAAACATGATAAGCATATCTGTGCCGTAGCAACTTGATTGTTGTCATGGTAAATGAGTGTGCTCTGAATGGTTTCAAGATTCCATATGAGGGTATTGGGTTGGGGTTGGGGGGCAGTGTAAGCCTGATAAACAATCCTACTGTGGGGAGGGAGTAGGTTTATGCAGGAAACACATTTCTGATGGTTAACTACACTGGAATAACATCAAACTGTTTTCTAAATATCTACATTTATTCTCATAGACAAAAAGCTGTTCCCAACTATAGTCAGAGAGGTCTTTTAAAAGGAACAGTAGTAACTACAGAAAATCGTGGAAGACCAAGATCTGGAAAATATGACATGTGGATTTGGCCCATGCAACAGTCATACCCCCAAGACATGGGGAACATTGTGATTGAAAGTATGTAAGTACTGGTAGGTAGGACTGAAGGTTATAAAACACTAATTCTTTGATGCTATACAAGTAACTTAATCATTAATGTATATAAAATATGCTTACCTTCCCTGGCTCCACACAAGATCTGGCAAATAAGGAAGGGTCTCTTGGCCTGTGCCTTTTACCTCTAAGCTATTGTCTATTAATGTATTCTTGTAGAGGGGCCAATCATTGCTTTAACTCATGTACTCTCAGATGACTACATCAGATTCCTATGGACAACTCCAAACTATGTCATACAGATGGCTCTGGTTAATCATGGTGGGTCACAAAACACAACAAATAAACATATGTGCATGTAAGAGACTTGTGGGAAGGAAGGCAAGAAGACAAAAGGCAGTGATGCATGACTTGATTTTGTACAGTATACATTCATTGCTGGGGGGGGGGGACACTGAAAGGAACTTTCCTTAGCATCAGCAGAGTCAACTAATGTATACATGAATTTCTTAATTATAGACATGTGTTTATAGCCAAGGTCTTGATAACCAATAGAAACCATTTTCAGTTCTGTCTTTCATGCCCTACAAAACCAACTGATTCCTATTACCATTTCAAATCTATTGAATAGGACAGGCCAGCACTTTGTAGGTCTTTTTAGTGCTAGCCAAAGAAAGAAAGAAAGAAAGAAAGAAAGAAAGAAAGAAAGAAAGAAAGAAAGAAAGGAAGGAAGAAAGGAAGAAAGAGTCAAGATCTACTCTATAAATCAAAGTTAATTGAGAATTCTCAGAAGTATTTCTTTTCATTGAAAATGTCTGTTTTTCTTTCTTGAGCAGTCAATAGATGTCATTTAACAGAATTTAACAAATTCATGGATATAACCTATCAACTTGGAGATACCCACCAGAAATGTATAAATAATTTTGGGGGATAAAAAACATTTGCAGCTTATTATCTATCATAGAATATTTTTGATATTTTAAGAAATTATTTTATAAACATAATTTATGACAATGTTTTCTTTCAATGGCAAATTTCTTTTGATGAAATAAAGACTGAAAATATAAGAACTAATTAATAAGCCAATATTATTAATGACAAATGAGTGAGAAAGCTAGTTCTAAGGAAAATTATTAGGTAACATGAAATAGACATGGGGCAGTAACTTACCTGAGGCTAATTATAACTTCATAGGAAGCAATACTTTCAGGTAAGATAGCTCACTCCGTAAAATCCTTACTGTATAGACATGTCATTCTGAGTTTGATCTCCAGAACCAACCAGCAAAAGCTAAGTGATAAAATATTCTTGTAATCCTAGTGGTGGGCTGTGTGTGTGTGTGTGTGAGAGAGAGAGAGAGAGACAGAGAGAGAGACACAGAGAGAGAGAGAGAGAGAGACAGAGAGAGAGAGAGAGAGAGAGAGAGAGGTAGATCTTGGGCCCAGGTGGTCAGCCAGCCTTGTCTACTTGAATAACCTAAAAGAAAAACACCTGAGGATGTCCTTTAGTCTCAATATTCCCACACACACTCATCACATGCACACGTCTGCATCTGCATCTACACATAGGCCTGCACAAAATTGTGCACGCATCCATAATGAAAACACACACACACAAACACAAATGCTCACACATACGAGAGAGAGAGAGAGAGAGAGAGAGAGAGAGAGAGAGAGAGAGAGAGAGAGAGAGAGAGAGGAGAGACAGGGAGGGAGAGAGGGGAGAGACAGGGAGGGAGAGAGGGGAGAGACAGGGAGGGAGAGAGGGAGAAAGAGAGAGAGAGAGAGAGAGAGAGAGAGAGAGAGAGAGAGAGAGAGAGAGAGCACAATGGTAAAGAAATCTTGACAATCAACGAGGATCTATTTAACACAAAGTGAATGAAGGACTGAAGGACACTGAAGGACATGTCTGTGACTTATGGTATGATTCTGCATTGTTCTTACTTGTGAAGGGTTTGTTCATAAGTACCTCAGTCACTGTAGCCATTTTGGGGGATCTTTTTTGAAAATGCAGTCTTTACCTGTTGCCACTTTCACAGTTTAGCAGTGAGAAGAACTCAAGTGAGCAGAAATAACAGTGTCGGTAAGACATTTATCATTCCAAGGTCCTGGGGGAAAGCTGTTGCCTCTTCTAGTTTCTAATAGTAGCCAGAGTCCGTGGCTCTCAACAATATCACTTCAGTCAATGCTCTAACCATGTGGCCTCCTCTATCCTGCAGCTTCAAAAGGTAGAGTGTAACCAGCCTAAAGCTCACACGGGCATCCAGTATTCTGCTCATTGAGTGGCTCCTGCCTTTCTGTCCCTGGAAGCTCTCTTCTGTGGAAGAATACTTGTCATTGCTACCCTGGAAAACCTGGAAGAGTTGTTTGATCAAAGTCCTTCATAGTTAAGAATTGTAATACATGTCTATAGTAACAGCATGATAATGATGGAGGCAAAAGGTCAAGTCATTCTCACCTACACATGATGATTGATGCTACCCTGGACTACTAAAGCTCTATCTCAAAAATATTAAAGCAAGCAAAAAGGTTATTTAGTTTCAAAGGTTGTTCCATAGGAAGGGTCTTTTACAAGTCGTAAGTACTGAGGTTAGGAAAGTTGGAATGCACTTGATCTATTAAAGTTACCTTAGTAAAAGAAGGAAACCTTGATAGGGCAAAAAAGCAATGTTATCCATCTTATATGACCTCCTCACATGCAATCACAGGTCCTGCTGTCTGTTTGGTGTCAACCAAGTCTATTGTTTTAGAACATGGAATCCACTGTCAGCCAACACCCTGTGCAGAAAGCACATTTGGGAAGGAGATCATGTTCACTTTGTCCACTGCAATTCCTGCAGTGGACTCTCTAGCCCACCACTCACAAGCATGCAGCCTGCAGTATTCAGAGGGGAAGCTAGGGTATGAGACATCAAAGCTTTGGCATTCCAATTAATATCATAGTATGTGTAAGTATTTGCTGAAGTGGGCTCGAGCTGAGGCAGGAGGGAGAAATACATGTATTGGACAGGTTTTATAAACCAAGTGATTTAAGATCCCTATGTACACACTTTCAACCTGATGACTAAATAATTGCTGGTCTTATCCTCCTTTTATACATGGAGAAAATAATGAAAAATGTCACGTCTTATTTGGCTGAAAATCAACATAATCTGTCATGAAAGTGTCATTTTCTTTAACTTTAAAATAAGTGGTATGAAGCTCAGAAGTTAATTTGTCATAAACACATAGATATGTGTGGCAGTTCCAGAAATTGAAAGAATATCCTACTTCAAAAAGATACTCCTGAAGACAAGGGTGAAGAAGAAAAAAAAAAAAAAAAAAACAGTTTTCAGGCAAAATGAACTGAAGTATGTCATAAAATGCCTCTCTGTGTTTTCTGTAGAGATTAACTTCTCATGATTAACCCTTTATACTTTAGGATAAGATACTTTCTTCCAATGAGGAACTCATAGCAACACAAATCATAGTACTGTAAAGGGATACTTCTTATTTGAGACTGAAATGTAACCAAAGAGAGAAATATGGAGGACTCTATTGAGTATACAATCAGACAAAGAAGAGTATTGATTCTGGGTCACCCAGACTTGTGGTACATCAGAAGAACTGGGGTACACTAAGAGTTCCAAGATAAGGAAGCAACCCAATATTTAAAGCTATGCTTTCTGCAGGTTGCAGATTAGCGTTGACTGAATGATTCATTGGCTAAAGCTCCACTCAGAGAGTCTTCCTGCTGAACTCTGCACTGGCCAAGAGACTTCCTCCAATCAGATGATGCCGAGGTTGAATATCACCATTTAACATTTTAATGCATCTTTTAAAAGTGGAAACTTGTTAATAAATTGGAAGTTTCATGAATAAAGCTGTCTGTAGAATCACCTGCCTTATTTGAGTGAATACACTCAATGAATTTATGGTGATTGATGGTAATACGATGAACACCACAGTGCATAATAATGATTTTCAACATCTTATAAAAAGTATTATCAATATTTTATATACCCAAGCAAGCAGTACAACATTGGAGAAATTCAATGAAGCCAATTTAAGCAAGTCATGGAAAGTGGGAGACACGGAACCCAGCAACATCCTCACTCTGGGGACCGTGGCCTCTCATCTACTTATAAATGTGTTGCTGTAGTATTTTAGAAAGAGAATGGTACAGGTAGAGAACTGTAGGAAGGAAAATGGCTGTCACAACAGAAGTGGAGACAGAAGACTGCCTCAATGGACTGAAGTACCTCTAAACAAAAGCAATAGCACAAAGATAGAACTGCCTCCAAAATTCATAACATTTAAAATCTAGATAGCAGAAAGCCAGGTAGAAACGATGGATAAAACAACATTCCTTCAGAAAAAATTAAAAACACTGAGTTTCTGATACATAATGTTCTTTTAATGGAGACAATCTCAGCAAGCAATCTCTTAAATTCTAAGGAAAAACCCCAGCAATGACAGAGGCGAGCTAGACCAGAGAATGCTACTGACATGATGCACCAAGTACAATGACTACACCTTCACCTCTGAGCAAAATACTGTTACTCCAAGGCTTATTGTATATCAGAGCACATGCCAGTAGCCTATATGACAGGGGCTATGAAAATGTGCATAATCTAGAATTGGAATCCTTAAAATTATCACCATCTCAGAGCTAATCAAATAAAGAAGAAAACAGGATTTTTTTTCTTTTTCTTTTTCATTTTTTTCAAATTGAGTGCTGAGGACAAGAGACACTAAAGAGAAGGCTCAGGTACATTTAAGACTTAAGTAAAGAGCAGTGCTTGGCACACAGCCTTCCCCATGATACACACAGGAAAAAGTTGCTGTGTGGTGTGGTGTGTCACTGTGACACAGTGGAAAATGTGACAGTAATAAGCACGGAATATTGATCTATTTAGTGCTCAAAAGTGAGTATGGAATAGTGAAACAGATCTTTCACTTAAAAGTCGGAATCCAAGTTCTGCGTATGTAAAAATTCCTCCTGATTCTCATGTCGGTAGAAAATGTGGAACAGCCTTCAAAAATGTTACTTATATGCAAAAAAAAACATTTTGGGATATAAAACAAAACAACATCAGAAAAAATTTTAAATTAGAAAAGGAGCATTGGTATTTGGAGAAGGACAGGGAGATAGAGATAGGTTAGATGTAGAAGACAGGAAGGGGGAGGGGAGGGAAGGGTAATGGTAGAGGGAGAGGTAGAGGTAAAGATAGAGAAAGCAGTTATTTAAGCCTATGCATTACAGTTAGTTCCCAAAGAGCAGAAAAACTCTGCCAAATGAAATTAAGATAAAAATAAGATAAAAGCCCATAAAGATGCAGAAAAAGTGAAAAACTGGTAAAATCGAGAATGACTACAGAATGAGCGACACTGGCATTATTGGGTATTCCTAATGAAAATGAAGAAAGCAAAACATGGACAAAAGATCCCAAAATAAAAAAGGTTATAAAGTACAATGTCCGCAATATTTAATATGTATGTCATGATTATTCTCTGTAATTAAACATTAGCATGTACAGAATAGAAAGGGCCAGGAGCGATGGTGAAGGGAGCCTAGAGGGATGAGCTATGCATCATCTAAAGGCAGAGCTGGGGGAAAAAAACACACAGGTGAACTGTATGAATTAGCACAGAGAACAATTGACTATAAGTGCAAGTGACAAAATGAACTAGAAAGGAGTATCTCTGACCTCTGCTATTTATTGTTAGAGATTAGTGAATACGAGAAGATTTGCAATTATCCGGTCCTCTAAGCAAAAACAAAACTAAGCAAAGACACTTTACATTTGGCAGAAGGGAAGGAAATCGTGACAAAGGTGTGGGAGGCGGGTGGTACATGCCCAGATGTTCCCCTTTGTATCATCTGACATTTAGATCAAGGCTAGAATTTTACAGAATCAAAGAAATGAATAATTCAACCATAGGTAGAATTTGTGTGAATCTAAAAGGGAGTTTAAACCGTCTTTTCAATACAGATAATCTAATCACAAGAAAAGCAATGAAGTGGACCAAACAAATCCTACTTAGGAGGCAATTTTTTTTTTATATGCACAGTAATATCTAAAACTAAAGGAACATAAGCATAATCTTTTGTTTAATAAATTAATGTATCACAGTCATATGGTCTAAAGTTTTTATTCCATTATGTACATTCCAAGATATTTAAAATAAGAAAATACAGACAATTATGATCCCAGTTTATTACGATAATATTTGAAATAAAGAATCAGATGTAGTCACAAGTGGAAGCTGATGGGGGAATATTACAAACTCAACACCATCACAGGCTACATAGCAAGAATAAACGGGAGTGGTGGTGGAATTCAACACATATGTGAAGCAAGAAAGCTAGAGACGATTTTTTTGTATAAAGACACAAATGCATGTTTGCAACATTGTCATATATGCAAATAATGCAATGCTTGTATTCCTTTGACCTATTCTAGATGCACCTGGAACAAACAGTACTCTAGTAGGATGATTACATCTAGCTGACAGAAATTATTTTCTAAATATTGTTCTTTACTAAAATAAATGAAGGCTGCTTGGACCAATATCTACTTCAGAAGGTTGGTCAGAAGTCCTGAAATGTCATACAGAAAAAAAGATCTCAAAAATTACACACTGCAGTCCTTTTGACAATAAATCCATGGCTCTAATACTCACAAAATATTGACTGAAATGGATTATATTATAGAAAATAAAATCAGTTTTTATTAGTCTACACTTACATAAATAAATAAGCAAGTTAACTGTGAGCATGGATGTTTATTTATTACAGTGGTATATTTAATAAATGCAGTGGGAAAATATCAGAGGAAACTCATGATTTGACAAGCATCAAGTTCTCAGCATTGCAGGTGTGAATTAGTGCTAAAATTGCTGAGCAAAAATATGCTAAGCCAATCCTCATCACCCCGTTACACCTTCTTTGGTGGACTTCCTGAAGAGAAGATGGGGAAGAGAGTAGAACTGTGCTGGGAAACCAGGCAACCATATTAACAAACTGATCGATGTTGGCATCATCTAGTCTGTGACAAATCAGGACAGTGCATCTTCCACTGCAATTCCCTACAATATCCTTGCAAAGAATTATTGCCACAAAGAAGGTTCGAATTTTAAGCATAAGTAACTTGAGATGGTCCAAAAAATGTTAGAAAGTTACACGACAATATAACTTCAGAATTCATGAAGAAAATATGGAAATGCCACAGTATAAAAGACTGAGAATCTTTGGCCTGTTACCACGGAATAATAAGAAATGGCAGCTAACTTCAATGTGTCATCTTAACTTGGTTCCTAGAATAGAAAAACAACATTACTGGGACAGTTGGTAAATTTTTGATAAGGTCTGTAAGTCAGTTAACAGTGTGGAATCAATATTCATTTCCTGCTATTGTACACTGAACCCTGGTTAGGGAAGATATCAACATTTTAGGAAACAGGGTGAGTGATGACCAGGAATTATCTGTATCATTAATTTTGTAACCTTTCTATGACTTTTAAATTATTTTCACACTTATTTGTATGTATGCATGTATGTGTGTGAATGTCATAAAACAACTTTCAACTATTGTTAAGTCTCATCTCTGCTTCAGGTATTAAACTCAAGTCTATCAATCTTGGATATAAACATCTTTACCTACTAAGCCATCTTAGCAATCTAGGAAATTATTTTAAAATGAAAAAAGAGAAAATATAAACTATTATATTGTATATTTATACACACATATGTATATAATAAAAGTGTAAGGTAATAATTATTGGAGATAAGCTTCCAGGGGGATTCTGTATAATATTCACTCCATTCTCTTTTAAATGATCTTCTAATATTTTTAGAGGACCAGTTTCTAGTCATCTGTGGATGACAGAAGCTTAAAGAAGTTAGGATCATTAGGATTTAAAAGGTGGTGCTAGTGATGCAATCACAAATAACATGAAAGGATATAGCAGTGATATCTTGGTACCCAGAGTGTACTATTGGAAGACAGAGAAAACTTAGCACAAAGAGGCAAGGCTCATTCTGGATGTTTTGGTGTATAGGTTTGGTTGCTTTTCTTGGAGCTGTGGGGACACATTAGTAGTACAGGAAGACCAATTTTCTTCATTGATGGATCTAAAGAGAAACAGAAAGTTACCAAAGATGTTATTTTGCTCAAATATTCACGGGCTCACTAGTACAATATGTCACTAGATATTTGAGCAAAACTGCAACTTCTCTTTTGCATTGACTTTCACAACATCTATATTTGAGTGGGTACTTAATAGAAATGGCTTAGTTCAACCTCGTTAGATACAGAGGGAGAGGAAGTGGACAGCAGAAGAACAGGGTCAAGATCTAGATGAACAAAGAAAGGTATGATGAAGTGAAAAGTATCTGGGGCCATATTTGAAGAAACAAGCTACAAGGTGCCCTCCAAACACTCCATGTATATATAGTGGAGGACTGGACAGTGGTAAAAACCTGCTGGCAAATGTCACAGACAGCAAGCCTGTCTTCTTCAGAAGAAGAAAAGAAGAGTTTCTTGCCTACTGAAAGTGAGATCAGCTGTTTAAAGTAGAACCTGATCTTAACCAAGGTTTTCCAAGAGTGCTAGGACAGATCCAAAGCAAGTCTTTGGACAGTTGTCAGGACCACCACCCTGTAGGAATGTTCCATACACATAATCACTGTTTGTTCAGAAATTTTAGATGTGTTACTTTATAATATTTTCTTCTACCTCTTCCTTTTGTCCCTCATCTCTCTACCCCTGCCCCTTCTCTCCGGCATGTGTATATGCTTGCTTGCACACTGGTAGATCCTAATTGTCAACGTGAGGCATCTTCCTCAGTCACTTCTTCAGTTTATTCTTGAAACAGAACGTTCACTGAACCTAGAGCTGGCTCTTTGGCTAGAGTGTTTGGCTAGCTATCGGCTGGGATCCAGCCATCTCTGTTTTCCTATCACTAGGTAACAGATGTAGGCCTGACTGTATGCTTTTATGTGGATCTTGAGGTTCAGAACTCAGATCTTCATGTGTTTGGGGCAAGTAGTACCCAAAGGCTATCTCCCCAGGACTCTCTTTTTCTAGATTTCATCTTTGACAGTTACAGGCAATCATCTTATATTAAGGAATGCTATTGTATTCTTTAATTAAGTGTATTTTCAAATGGAAGTTCTTTTAAAAAAATGCCAGCATTAAACAGTCCAATGTGTTTCTGTTTTGTGTTGTTTTATTCACATTACACATGGGTAAAAGTTTCAGAAATAAGTGATGTCAAATTTATTGCTATTTACAATGAGAAGGGAATTACCTTATTTAGGTTTGAAAATCTTTTATATAGATCTAAGATCTTCTTAACAAGAAAATATGCAGTAATTGTGATGCAGGATGGAGCCTACACCATTTCTACTCTCTCAAGGAAGAAATATGTGCACACATATTCTCAAAGTGGAGATTTGAAATCATCTTACTTCTTAAGTTTCCACATAGAGTTCTGACTGTATTCTACTTCCTGGTCCCTGGCTTAAAGTCACTAAGTTCTTGCTATCTGACATTCAAAAGGATTAGTACAAAACACAGTTCTCTGCATTTATATGTGGAAAATATGCGAAGCTACCGAAACCACTGCATGTGGTATATCACATCCCTTCTAATTGGGATGTGTTCCTCGAGGTGTCTAATTCTACCTGTTTTTGCCACTTGTGTCCATGGAACTTTGTCCTATGAACCTTTTATGCCAAGATACCTATAACCCCTTATCTACTTTGATCCACATGCTGGCCTCAGAGACAAGGGAAACATCTCCCTAACATGCTTTGTATCCATAAGAATTTAAGAACTCTCTTAGGTCTTCTCTATTCCAGAATATTCCACAGTTCCATGTCACGGCAATCAAATGGAATGTGCTTTAATATAGCCTGTTTGGACCTATCTGAGGAAACTGAACCTAGTTGCCTTAAACAGTCAGACCTTGAAACACTTTCAAGTACATTACCCCTGAACCTCAAACAAGTTTATCTGATTATCAAGAGCATCTGATTTGTTTACCTTTCTTGTTTCACTCATTTGCCCTGCCAATCTCAAGGCTACTTGTGACATCAGTTTCTCTCTAGGCAAGCTGGCTCTCAAGTAATTGTGTATTCCACTGGTTGTGTTAATTATGTAAAGAGCTTTGGGCTTAGTCTTCAAGAGCAAGGTTTTTGATCTTCAGATGCCTTTTGTTACCAATGTCAATGCACAAAAGCAACTAAACAGAAACCATTTCCCACAGGCTTGCAGAGGCTTCCCAGCAACACTAGCATGGCAAGGTGGAAGGCATCCTGTGACGATTACAAGTGGAGATAAAATAGTAAACAAGCAAATATACAGCTGTAAATCTACTGTAAAAATATCTGTCATTACCTTAGCAAATTAACCAAATGACAATGGGATATTCATAGAGAGCTCCTGTGATGATTAGTGTAAACTGGCATATACCTATGCACGGAAATTTTAAATATAAAATTATATATTTCTATTCATGCAACAAAATATCTGGGTTCGTCAACTTATGTAGAGGGCAGATTTATATTTGGCTCACAGTATTAAGGTTTCAGTCCCTAATCACTTATGTTGATTTGGCAAGCTTGTGATGTCATAGTACATTACAAGGAATAGAAGAGAAGTCTGTTCAATTTATAGACTGTGGTTCAAAGGTAAGTAAAGAGAAAGAGACAGGGTATGGTTTCACTCTTCCATTCAAGAGGCATTCTCCCAATGCCTGAGTAATTTGCTACAAAGTTCTACCTGTTATTGTTTGCACCAACTTCCCAAGGCCTTAGTGCAAGGATCGACCTCTAAAGGACATTGTAGATCCAAACTCTGTTGAGAATGAATCTCTGTGTACTACACCAATTAATGATTTACAACTGATTGTGCTTGATGTGCATCTCTTGCACCCAATCTGTTTGTTTTTAGCCTAAAGTTTGTCATTGGTAGGTCAGTATAAATTATTAAGTATGCAAAGTTATCAGTATATATGGCATAATTTAATACAACCACAAAAATTAGCATCATGGTTACAATTAAAATGAAGGAAAGAAAGGGGAAGAAGAAAGAAAGGAGGAGTAGAGGGAGGAAGGGAGAGGAGAATGAAAGGGAAAGGGGAGGAGGAAGGAAAGAAGGAAGGAAGGAAGGAAGGAAGGAAGGAAGGAAGGAAGGGAGGGAGGGAGGGAGGGAGGGAGGGAGGGAGGGAGGGAGGGAGGAAGGAGGGAGAGAGGGAGTTAAGTAAGGAGAGAGAGAGAGGAAAGAAGTTGGAAGAAGGAAAGACAGTAGGGAACATGTGGAGATAGAGAACAATTAGGAGAGGAAGAAAGAAAGAGCCAGTTGAGGTTCTGTGGATCTTTCCTCAGCAGGAAGACTTTAACTGAATGAATGTCCTTTGAGATACTCAAGTTCTGAGGCGATTATACAGGAGGAAAGAGCTTCAGAAATGCATGTGGAATGCAGAAATATACAGGAGATAAAAACTAAGATATTTGTTGATTGGGTGACTACGGTTGATGAGAAAGGTTGCAAAGGATTAATCTAAACTTTTATTTTGTAGATATTAACCACTGACATGCTGGAGACGGGGAACAATGGAGGAGACAGGATTTGTATGGATCTGTACAGAGAGCTTTAACTCCATATTTCACTGTGGTGATACAGAAGCACCCAGAGCTGGATCCTCAGCTCAGGGCAGTGAGTGGTCAAAGCAGAGGTGGAAATGTTTAGCTTCTAGGGAACTACCAATCATATGTGTGGAATAGATTACTAAGTAGCAAAAGCAAAGATAGCAACAGACAAAACTTCCAATTAAGCATCCTAAAGCTGATGCATGATGAAGGAAGGCAGAGAGGAAGGGACCAGCATCCAGACGGAGAGACAACGAGTGATCGGAATAAAGGAAGCTAGAACATCAAGTACAGCATTCAAAAACCTGGAAGAGCTATGTGTGTTTCAAAGGAGAATCAGAAAGATGAGTAGGAAAAGAATGGAGAGTTCATGAAAGATTAGAATAAGTAGGAAATGTTTTCTGGTGGATTTTTCTTGGGGGAAATATATTTGTATATTTCTTTGTTCAAGTTTAGGAATTAAAGAATGTTGAATGAACAGTGCAATATGGTTTCATGTTAAAAAAGGAGACCCAGCCTGGAGAAACAGCTCAGTGGATATGAATGCTCATTGCTCAAGCATGAGGACATATATTCAGATCCCCATAGTCATGTGGGAAAAGCCAAGAATGGTTGGCTATTCATGCCTGTAACTGTAACTCTGCAATGATCAGAGACAGGAGAATTGGTGTTTTTGATCACCAACATAGCTCTGGGTCTAGATAGAAACCCTCTCTCAAGGGACTAGTTGGTAGTTATAGATTAGGACAGGTGACATCTTCATTTCACGTCTGTGGAAACACACACGATAGATGTTCCACAGATCATAAACTGTCTCTTTGTGATAGGTATTTAGCAGTGTGTACATTTACATTAGAATAGCAAATTTTAGTGTGCAGGGCTTTTGAGGCTCTACTGAATATCACATTAGAAGGAGCTTGTGTTAAAGGCTGGTTCTAACACCTTTTCTGGATAGTGGAAAGGTATAATTTTCTCAATGAATATTTTAGGAAAATCTTTCTACTTTTATCCTTTGCTTTTCTATAATTTTTGAATCAGTTAGTACATTTCCCTACAATTTTATTGGGGTTCTGATAGCAATTGCATTTGTGCACATATCAATATGAAGGGACTTGTCACATTTACATTGTGTCAACAAACAAGACATCTTCCACTTTTGTTTTGAAATTTATTGAAAATTTTATCTAGAAGTATACATTTCTATATTTTTATTCACTTTATACTTTTGATGATCATAGAAAGAGAAATATTTTCTCAAATTACATTTGCTGAATTATGCTGCTATACCAAAATGAAATTGATTGTATATATTGACCTAGTAGTTCACAACCACATTGACATACTCTTTTGCTATTGCTAATAATTTTTAAATGTTCTGATTTCTATCTAGGCCACCATAACATCTGAAAACAATTTGTTTTGTTTACATTTTACAAGTTATTTGCTTAAAATCATATCCACTTACTTTACATTGCAGAACTCTTCCATCTAGCTGGATACTGATAGGAAATGCTAACACAAACACCATTGCTATTTTTTATTTTAAAGAAAAGGCTCTAATATATTTATCTTATAAGGCATCATATTTTCACTGTTTTTCTTTGTGCTATGTGCCTCTGTTTATCATATTAAGAAGTGTCTTTAGCTTTTTACTTAATTACACAATTTCATCATGTGCTTATTGATATTTTAGATTTCCTAATATTTGATCTGTTTTTGATTGAGATATTCGTAAGTTATATTCTGTTTAATTCCTTCAGAGGAGAAACCATCTTAATCATGTGTTCACTGACAAACTTCACTGTGCTTTTAGAGTCACTGCCTTTGATCCACTGCCCTTAACAAAATTTTTAGTCTGCGCACACACTCGCCAAGACCCTTTCCTTCTCTAAGTGTGGATATGGTGGTCATAGGGAAGTAGACTGGAATCGCCCGCTCTTTGCATATCTGTAAACTGGCCTTGGAGATTCACATCTACAATCCTGGTACTCAAGAGGCTGAGGCAGGGGGATTCTTACAAGTTTGAGAGCAGCCTTAGGTGTACTGTGAGTCCTGTCTCAAAATGAAGAGAGTGATTATGACCTATATGGCAATGCCCAAATATTAATGCAACAGTCCCACATCCCTAGAGAACCGGTTTTCCCTACAACATTGAAGCCTGGGACTCTTCTCTGACAGCTGGGTGCTGGGGGAGTTAAACACGGTTTTTAAAAAAGCAAGTACCTATGGAATAAATGGCTAGGAGAGCAGTAAGAAATATGTAAATATTTGGAGGTGGCCTAAAGATCCTACTTTCCTTTTTCCTAGATAGAAAAGTCATGGGAGTTCCTCTAGGCCTAACCAAAATTCTCTTGATTAGATTCCTTCTTCCTCTTGCCTCACTTTCTAACTCCCAGCAGTGATATTTGGATACATCCTTATGGAAAATACTTTATGGAAATCCTTGTTTTCAGGGTGACTTTAGAGATAATTCTCAAGCCAAAATATTTACTAGTAAAACTATATGGAATTTCGTGTGTTGATTCTGCATTCTCTCCTTTGACAAGTGTTTTCTCACTGGAGTAGTTTTTTGTTTTAGTCTTTAGGATCTTTTAAGAGTAGAATTATACCATAACCAAATAAGGGTATAATAACTTATTTTCTATAGTATTTGACTCAGTTTGTTTCTTCTTTTCTTATTACTTTAGCTAAGATTTCAAAGAATATATTCCATAGAAGTGAATGGGGTAGCCAGCATTTTGTTCTTGATTTTAGTGAAATTATTTCAAGCTTTTAAACATTGACTGTAATGTTGGTTGTGGGCTTATTGTATATTGTTTGCATTTTGTATATATCTGTCCCCTATACTCCTAGATTTCCAGAAATTTTATCTTAAAAGAATAGTAGATCGTGAAAGACTATTTTCATCATCTAATGAGATGATCATGTGATTTCTGTCCTTGAGTCTATTTATATGTTGACTTATATAATTGACTCACATAAGTTGAACCATTCCTATATGACTAGGATGAAGCCAACTTCAATATTTTTGAAGATCCTTAAGTTAGTTTTGGTCTGGGCTACAAGTATTTCACTGAAAAATTATTGATATTTATAATTTTATGTTTTGCTATAGTGTCTTTATTTCGTTTCATTAGTGTATTGTTGGCTGTGAAAAAAAAAGAACATTATCTCCTCTTTTATTTGAAATATACTTGGGCAATCAAAGGGTTTAGAATTCTGCACAATTGTTTGGATATAAATAGAATGACCTTATTGCTGAATATGTCCCAAACATATTCTATATGTTCTACATGCAAAAATCTAGCTGATAGTGACATGGAGAATTCATTCCCTGTGGCTGCTTTTTATTTATTTTTTCCTGTTTTTATTGGATATTTTATTTATTTACATTTCAAATGTTATATTCTTTCCAGGTTTCCCCTCTGGAAACACCCTATCCCATCCTTCTTCTCCCTGCTTTTATGAGGGTGCTCCCCCACCCACCCACCACTCCTGCCTCCTTGCCCTGGCATTCCCCTACATTGGGGCATCGAGCCTTCACACGACCAAGGGCCTCTCCTCCCATTAATGTCTGACAAGATGATCCTCTGCAACTATGGGGCTGGAGCTATGGGACTCTCCATGTGTACTCTTTGTTTGGTGATTTAGTCCTTAGGAGCTCTGGCAGGTCTGGTTGGTTGATATTGTTGTTCTTCCTATGGTTTGCAAACCCTGTTAGCTCCTTCAGTCCTTCCTCAAACTCCTCCACTGGGAACCCCATGCTCAGTACAATGGTTGGTTGAGAGAATCCATCTCTGTATTTGCCAGGCTCTGACAGAGCCTCTCAGGAGACAGCTGTGTCAGGTTCCTGTCAGCAAGCACTTCATGGCATTCACTTTAGTGTCTGGGTTTGGTGTTTATATGTGAGATGTCCTAGGTGGGGCAGTCTTTGGATAGGCTTTTCTTCAGTCTCAGCTCCACAATTTGTCTCCATATTTCCTCCCTTGAGTATTTTGTTTCCCCTTCTAAAAAGAACTGAGGCATCCAAACTTTGGCCTTCCTTCTTTTTGAGCTTCATGTAGTCCATGAATTGTGTCTTGGGTATTCTGGGCTTTGGGGATAATATTCACTTATCAGTGAGTGAGTACCATGTGTGTTTTTTTTGGTGACTGGGTTATATCACTCAGGATGATATTTTCTAATCTCATGCATTTGCCTAAGTCATTGTTTTTAATAGCTGAGTTGTATTCCATTGTGTAAATGTACACATTTTCTGTATCCATTCCTCTGTTGAAGGACATCTGGGTTCTTTTCAGTTCCTAGATATTAGAAATAAGTCTATTATGAACATATTGGTGCATCTTTTGAGTATATGCCCATTAGTGGTATAGTTGGGTCCTCAGGTAGCACCTCAGATAGGAGTGGTATTGCTGGTTCTCAGGTCCAATTTTCTGAGAAACCACCAGACTGATTTCCAGAGTGGTAGTACGAGCTTTCAATCCCATAAAAAATGAAGGAAGTGTTCCTCTTTCTCCACATCCCTCCCAGCATTTGCTCTTACCTGAGTTTTTGATCTTAGCCATTCTAATTGGTATGAAGTGGAATCTCAGGGTCGTTTTGATTTGCATTTCCCTGATGACTAAGGATATTGAACATTTCTTTAGGTGCTCTTCAACCATTTGGTATTCCTCAGTTGAGAATTCTTTGTTTAACTCTGTAACCCATTTTTAATAGGGTTATTTGGTTCTGTGAAGTCTAGCTTCTTGAGTTCTTTATATATATAGGATATTTAGCCCACTATAGGAGGTAGAATTGGTAAAGATCTTTTTCCAATTTGTTGGTTGCTGTTTTGTCCTATTGACAGTGTCCTTTGCCTTAGAGAGCTTTGCAATTTTATGAGGTCCCATTTGTCGAATCTTGATCTTAATGCATAAGACACCGGTGTCCTCATCAGGAAAAAATTCACTATGCCCATGTGTTCGAGGATCTTCTCCACATTCTCTTCTATTACTTTCAGTGTTTCTCATTTTATGTGGAGGTCCTTGATTCACTTGGACTTGAGCTTTGTACACGAAAAGAATGGATCTATAATAATGGTGAATTCTGTGCATGCTACTGGAGAAATAATCAGCAGTGTTACCCATTTGGGAACTTTAAACAATATATAAGGCCCTGACAAGGTGTGCCCTCTGGTGCACCAATGAATGGAATATTATGGAATTTAACACCTGCTTCATGCTTGTATTTAAGATGTGCTGTGTACCTGCATTGTTGACTGGGACAAAATAATGTATGTGTCTTACTCACAGATCATAGGGTAGAATTGAATACTAACATGCATAGCACTAGACTATTCCCATAAGTTCTTACCTCTATATCTACAGATTAGTGTCTCTTGTCACCCTACACACACACACACACACACACACACACACACACACAGAGGAAAAGTCACCTTTTGCAGTAGACGACAGGTAATACACAGACACACAGCTAGCTAGTCAGGTGCTAGAAACTGGGAAAAAAGTCGGTTTTCTGCAGAGGTATGGCCCTTGGGAAGCTACCAGATGCTTCCTCACCCACGTACACAGAGGCAGCATTAAGTTAACTCAGTGTGTTAAAAATAAGATCACATGAATTTGGGAAAGAAAATCGATGAGGCGATAGAGAAGAAGCTAGGTGGAGAAAATAGGGGTGGATTTGATCAAAGTATATCATACACAAGTATGAAATTTTCAAGGGATACAGAAGAAAATAAATAAGATTTATTTTTAAATTTATTTTGGTTTTTTGAGACAGGGTTTCTCTGTGTGGTCCTGGCTGTCCTGGAACTCACTCCGTAGACCAGGGTGGCCTCGAACTCAGAAATCCACCTGCCTCTGCCTCCCAGGTGCTAGGATTAAAGATGTGCCCGACTAAGATTTTTAAATATCAGGAAAAAGAAAAGAAAAATGGACATAAACACTATGTGGATGCGATATTTCCTTTTTGAAGCACAATTTTAAATAGTTCAATATACATTTAAATATTTAGTTATTCTATTTATACTAGGAGAGAATTGGTAATTAATTTTTTGTCATTTTTTTCTATTATATATAACTTATCAAGTGGAAAAATAAAATGCAGCACCACACACTGTTCTATAGCACTCATCCAAATGCCTTCTGAAGCTTCTATGCCATTCCTACAAAGGTGACATTTATTCCGCTGGTTTGCTTTTTTTTTTTTCATTCTCTTGATTGTTCACAGCAGACAGTTGTCAGTTGTCCCAGACATTTTGACACATTTGTTTTTGGCTCTGTGATTATGTCTTTTTTCTATGTTCATCTCCTACCTCCTTACACATATATTCATATTGATCCTCCTGCCTCAGACGTTTCAGTGCTAGAATCAAAGAAAAGTCCTATCATGTCCAGATGCTATTATCTACTTTTGAGAGAATTCCCAAGATAGGTTTAGTGATGCACACCTGTAATCCAAGTGTTTGGAGGTCGTAGCAAGAGAATTGCCATAAATTGAGGGTATCAACTGCTTTCCAAGTCTGCAGTGAGGCACTGGTAGGAAGTAGGAGGAAGAGGAGGCTAATGGGCAAGGAGAAGGAAGAAAAAATTACTTTTGTTGTGTACTTATAGTCAGTTTTCTAATTTTAATATTATTTATCTTTACCCTTGAATAGCTATGCATCTAAGAATACATTTTTCATAGTTTCTCTCCAATTTTTGAGACAGATTTCTGTTATTGTTGTCTCTAAATATTTTAAATATTCATTATACTTTCTACTTGGGACATCTTAATCACAGGAAATTTACTTTAATATCTCTGTACAGAACCCTATTTTCTTGTCTGAGCTTTTACTTGACTCATAAGTCATTTTTAACCATCTATAATGTAATTACTGAATATGCTAATTTTTTTTTTTTACTATGTGCTGAGATATGTATTAAGGCCTAGGCTGAGCTTGTTTTTAAAGTAGGTCTATGTACCCTTGAAAAAGAAAACCTGTGCTCTGCATTTGCTAGGCTGAATGCTGTTTACGCATACATTCAGTCAAGCTGTGAGCAGGGTCGTTTATATTGACTCTATCTGCTCGGCTCAGTTTTCTGCTGCTTGATCTATGGGGGTTAATATATTCACTTTTACATTTTTATGGTAGATTTATTCATCTTACTTCACAGTTCTGTAAATTTTTACTTCATATATTTTAAATCTATAGAATCAGGTGCACACAAATTTAGAATTATTATGTCACTTTGGCAAACAGAAGTTCTGCTGTCGTAGCACACTTTGCCTCTGCACACTGTAACTGTATTTGATGTGACATGAACATAGCATATACATCTATGGAAGCAGTGGTGGACTTCACATGCATCTTTTCCTATCATTATCAACTTGATCGGTAGATAATGATGCAACCACACCATTACTATATTACATGGGACTCATAATTAAAGTCTTTGATTTTTAATAAGAATGCTCTCTGACCTTATGAAATAATTTAATAAGTGATAGACTAGGGTTAGTGTTAACTTTTAACATTTGAAACTTGTGATTCTTTTATTCTGTTTTATTGGTATTTTGGTTGACTAATTTCCTGTGGTGATTTTACACTTTTTTTCATCCTATTAAAAAACAGATTTAGATTAAAATATGAAACACCAAATTACTATTTTGAAATTAAAAATGCCCAAAGCCAGATGCACACTTGTAACACCAGCACTTAGGAGGACAAGGAAGGAGAATGGCCATGAGGTCAAACCTAGCCTTGCCACCCACCTGTAATACCACGTATCAGAAAGATGAGACAGGAAAATTGCTATGTGTTCAAAATCAGTCTTAGCTAATGAGTTTTAAGACAGTGTGGACTTTATAGGTAAGGTCTTGCTTAGAAAAAGCTAAGTAAGTAAGTAAGTGAATAAGTAAGTAAGTAAATAAAGAAAATTGAAATAAAAATCTCTACTCACTGTAAACACAACAGTTTCTGATCAATTTGGTAGATTTTTTTGCTTCCTAAAAAAATTTAAAGTATATTATAATATTCACAAAATACACCTAAAGTTAAAAAGAACCCAACCAACAAATCAACTAAAAAAACAAAAATAATCCAAAATTCCATTAAATGGATAAAACAATGACTTCGCCAAGAAGATATGACAATAGACACTAAGTAAGTGAAAGTGTGCAATATCATTATTTATATGAGTTTTCCCACAGAAACACATAAACAAATCATAAGGCTCTCTAAATATTTTCAATGGACACATTTAAGAAACTGAATTCTCAGATACAGTTGAGAATAAGAGACACTTAGTCATAAAACTTAATATACAGCTTTTCTCCTCTGTATTCCAGTGACTTATTCCTGATATTCATTTAAGAAAAACATAGAAGTATGAATGGAGACCAGCTAAAGAGAATTTGTGAGAAGGACAGAGGGTGAATAAGGGAGACCCTAGGTCCACAACAGGAATGGCTGTTGTGACCCTAGAGATTGCAGGTGGGATGGGATAAGGTCAACAGCTTTGGTAGGTTTCGCAGTACCCTAGGAAGATCAAATTAGAAGTAGCCTACTTGGGTCTCTATCAAGTGTGATATTGATAGGATTCTGGGAAAAGATTGAATTTGGCTTCACTGGAGAGTCACAAAGGATTGGAGCTAGACCAAGAGGAATGGGCAAGGTGTATAGTACAGTAAACATTAGGACTACTTGGATTTATATCATGTGTGATATCCATTTAACAGTAAGAAAGCTGGATCCTGAAAGCAAAGCGGCATTATCTTGTTAGAACAGAGAACAATGAGAAAACAGGTAAAAAACTGTTCAAAACAACTGCTACCTATGTCATGTAATAGGAAAATAAACCCAGTAGGTTCTAGAACACAGGTGAATATTAGGATATTCTCAGTTTTCTTCTCCTGTTGGATCAAGTCTATACTTAGCTGAGCAATACAGTCTCTGCCTTGGGCTCCCTATCCTGAGTATGTATCAGAACGATACAGAGGCCTTTTAAAAACATGCAGCTCATCCCTTTTCCCTTGTGGCCCGGGTTGTGATTGAGAAGGTTTGGAGTTGGTAGCAATAACATGAATATTTCACAAAGACTCAAGGCATAGTGACAACAGACTGGGAAAACATTCACTGGTTTACATACCACAGAACAATAGCTTCTTCAAAAGAGAATGATGAATAAAATTTCCTGGCATAGATAGAAAAGTTACAGAAGATGAATTGAGATTCAAATAGCTCCTTGTGTCTACATTCTTGGGCACACAATGATTTTTGATATAGTAGAATAAAAACTATTATATACCTGCAGTTCTTCACATTATACCCTGGAACCATGTACCTAAGAATAAGGAAGGGCTAAGGAACCAAATAAGCTCTTGTCTACCAGTGCTTCACCTATGATATTGCTACAAGTTCTTTCACAGTCCTTTGAAGCTACCTATGAGCAAAGAGTTTGAAAAAATTGGACGGTTTTATAACATGGATGAAAACTGGCTACAAAACTTCTGGCTGCAAATAGCCACAATTAAGTGAAACTAGAAAACATAAGAATAAAAGGAACAGTTTGCCACTGCCAACACACTGTCTGTCACTACCATAAAAATAAAGCGGCCCTGAACAATAACATCATGCAGACCAGGCTCTCTTCCTCTGTGACTCTCAGGACCTGGGGATCTCTAGAACCTCTGCCCACCACCTATGCATCTGTTGACACTCATGGCCTCATCTCTAACTCATACTACATCATTATTATAAATAATATGACATATGGACGCTAAAGACAGCTATGATGAAGTATCTAGGGGAAACCTAATACATTGAGTACTGCTTAAAGATAAAGTAGAACTAGTTCTAGTTTTCTGAGGAACTGCCAGACTGGTTTCCAAAGTGGTTGTACAAGTTTTCAATCCCACCTGTGATGGAGGAGTGTTCCCCTTTCTCTCAACTTTGCCAACATGTACTGTCACTTGAGATTTTTGATATTAACCATTCTGATTGGTGTCAGGTGGAATCTCAGGGTTGATTTGCTTTGCATTTCCTTGATGATTAAGGATATTGAACATTTCTTTAAGTGCCTCTTAGCCATTTGAGATTCCTCTGTTGAGAATTTTCCATTAATCTCTGCACCCATTTTAATTGGATTATTTGGTTTTTTTGGAGTCTAAGTTCTTGAATTCTTCATATATTTTGGACATTAGCTCTCTATCTAACATAGGGTTAGTGAAGCTCTTTTCCAAATCTGTCAGTTGCCGTTTTGTTGTATTGATAATATCTGTTCCCTTACAGAAGCTTTCTGTTTCCTGAGGTTCCAGTTATCAATTGTTGGTCTTAGAGCCTGAGTCACTGGTGTTCTGTTCAGGACATTTTCCTCTGTACCAATGTGTCCGAGTATATTTCACCCTTTCCATTCTATTAGATTCAGGATATCATGTTTTATATAGACGTCTTTGATACACTTGGACTTGAGCTTTATACAAAAGAGATAAATATGGATCAACTTGCATTCTACATTCCAACCACTAGTGAAACCAGCACTATTTGTAGAAGATGCTTCGGTTTTTCACTGTATTGTTTTCGCTTCTCTGTCAAAGACCAAGTGTTTCTGGGTCTTCAATTCTATTCCATTGGTTGACATGTCTCTCTAACAGTATCATGTGTTTTTTATTGCTCTGTAGTAAGCTTGAAGAGAATGATAATTTCCCCAGATTTTTTATTGTTGAGGATTGTTTTGCTATCCTGGGTTTTTGTTTTCATGATCCTGTGTTTGTGTTTTTCCATATGAAGTTGAGAATGGCTCTTTCCATGTCCGTGAATAATTGTGCTGGAATTTTGATGAGGATTGCATTGAATCCATAGATTTCTTTTGGTAAGATGATCATTTGTGCTATGTTAATCCTACCAATCCATGAGCATGGGAGACCTTTCCATCTTTTTAGGTCTTCTGAAATTTCTTTCTTCAGAAACTAGAAGTTCTTATCATACAGCTCTTTCAATTGTTTTGTTAGTGTTATACCAAGGTAGTTTATATTATTTGTGACTACTGTGAAATAACTTATACCAAAAAGAACGTATTGTGAGGTAACTTACACCCGAGAGGACATACATGGTATGTACTTGCTAGTAAGTGAATATTAGCCAAAAAGTTCAAAATACACATGATAAAACTCAAAGAAGCTGAACAAGATAAAAGATCCAAGTGTGGATACCTGAAAAACACTTAGAAAGGGAACAAAATAGTCAAAGGCGGCAGAAGGAGGGAAGAAACTAGGTGGGAGAGGGAAGAGGGAGAAGAAAAGGAGGGGAAGTATCAGGTAAGAGCAGAGACAGGAGGGACCCCAAGATGGCCAGGAGAATTAATTAAAATATGCAGCACTTGGGGTTAGGAGGCCAGGGAATCTCTAGAAAGTCCCAGAGAACTGGGAAGTGAGAGGATACCAGGAATCAATGTAGATGACATTAGCCAAAATACCCAACAGTGCAGAGATGGAATTGGAAGAGACCACCTCCACTAGATAGACATGGACCACAGCTAAGGCAGGTGACTATCCACCCATCTTCAAAATTTTTAACCCAGAATTGATTCTGTCTAAAGGAAATGCAGGGGCAAATATGGAGCAGAGACTGAATGAAGGCCACCCAATCACCGGCCTAACTTGGGATCCATCCCATGCATGCACATCAAATCCTGAAACTACTGAGTCCATATATTGTGCATTCAGACAGGACCCAGATATGGATGCCCTCAGAAAGGCTCTACCAGCAGCTGACAGAGACAAATGCAGATACTTATAGCCAACCACTGGCTTGAGGTCAGGAACCAATATGGAAGAGTTTAGGAGGGCCTGAAGGAGCTGAAGGGAATGCAACCACATAGGAAGAACAACAGTGTCACTAACCTGGATCCCTCAGAGCTTGCAGAAATCATGCCAAAAACAAAGAAGCATACATCGTCTGGTTAATAGCCCTGGGCAAGTGTGTAGTAGAAGACTACCTTGTATAACCTCAGTGGGAGAAGATGAGCTTAGTCCTGTGGAAACGTGATGCCCTACGGAAGAGGGATGCTGGTGGGGCTAAGGTGGTGGCAAGTTACAAGTGGGTGGGCAAGTGGGGGAGCACCCTCTCAGATGCTGTGGGGGTGGGGTGAAGAACTCAGGAAGGAGACAAAAGAAAGGGGGAACAACTTTTGGAATGTAAATAAATAAAATAATTTAATCAAGATTTCCAAAAGACAAAATAGAGGTTGAATAAATAGCTCAGCAGTTAAGAACACTTTCCAGTCTTCTAGAGGACATGAATTCAAGTTCCAGCAGACACAGGGTAGCTCTCAATTCCCAACTCCAGTTCCTGGGTACCTGATACCACCTTCTCACCACTATAAAAGCATTAGTCATTCAAGCAATGCACTCATATATATTCAGATAAACATCTATACACATAAAACTAAACAACCTAAAATAAAGCATAAGTAATTAGATATGTTTGAAAACAAAACAAAGAAAACACATATTCATATGAGGTTCTCCAAAGGCATGGGGAGGTTGGTTAAAAAAGTTATATTTCATTTTTCTATACTTCCACATTTGTTAGCTTTTACATATTTTTGCCTTAAATTAATTGCTTAAAACTCATGAATAGAAAATCCACTTTTATTATTAGCAACATTTTCAATCATTTCCTCAGTATCTAGAGACAATTTTTCCATTTGAGGTAAAAAAAAAGCTCTAAGGATCAAATCTTGGTGCCATACTCTTTGTTGTTTATGTGATTTTACCCCTTCAAGATTCAGGTTAGTCCCTCCAAAAAAGAAAGTGTAGAAACTGGTCCATACAAGAGGTGTTTATGCTTTTAATATTGTTTTTCCTGATACAAGGCACATGTGAAGCCCTTAACAAGTCTGGAGCTCTGTACCTGAGCAGTTTTGACTGCTTGGACTTCAGTTGACTGATTTTGGGGCTCTATGCATAAATGTTACTCTTTAAATACCTTGCTCCATCACATATTTCTCTGGGTGTTTTGGCACATGTCTATCATTCCCTCTTAAGGGTTGGTTCAGGCTGTTCAGGAGTCCAAAGCCAGTCTTTCCTACTGGCTACTTTGTTTATAAACACCAAAAGTGACAAAATTCACAAGTGTATGCACAGAATAAGACAGTATCATTTAGGATCTTCCAAGTAAAAACAAAGACCAGCTTTAGAAATCGAAAAAGCCAGTTGCCAACTCCCTCATTTCTTGGCTTGCACTGATCTCTCCTCTCCCTCCAGCCACCACCAAGCATATCTCATCAACAGGCCCATGTGCGACAGTGATGAAAGGGTCGTGTGGGAACAGAAGAGCAAGGTAATAAATCAAAGTGTGGAAGGGAGCACCAGGCCAACAGGAAGAGATGATGCTGTTGTAAACTATCAATGTGACAGACTCTCGCAACATGGCAGAACATCTCACTTAACATGCTTAATGAAGCCAGAATGGACAGACCAAGCTTCAGGACTGCTGGAGAAGCCTAAGTCCCCAGGCAGGGCAACTGACAAGGAGGGAAGAAGGTTTATTGCTGCTGTGTTAGACAGAGAGAGCTCTGACATTCATTCTGCAGTGTTCTGTTTATGTGATCGTGTGGTCCTTGTCCTTCTTCCTGTCTTTTCAGCTAAAAAGCTTCTGGAATAAAGAAAGAGGGGAGAAAGTATCTAGCTGTAGTTAAATGCAAGAACCTTCTCTAAGGCAATGGTGCCCATATCTCCCTTGTTGCAACATGATTAAAGGAGCATTTGGCAGAGGTTGGGCTCTTAAACTGATACATCCCAGAAAGATAGTGGGAGCAAGGATTTCTTCAAGAGTTAAGCATCCACTCTGTTCTTACAGGAGATGAAACTAGAGTTAAGGTCATGTAAATTGCTTGTAGATAGAATGGTCTAGATTCAAGCCAGGCAGTTTAGGAAATCAGTTTCCATAGAATACCTTGCACTCACAAGACACTGCATGAGCTAGGTTCAGTTATTCTTTGTTCAGTTACTCCTTTGCTTCTCCACCTGCGATGCTCAAACTGAAACTGGAGAGGCAGACTACACTGAGTAAAAGTCTCAAGAAAGAGCTGAATTGATACCCTATGTTGGCCTATGATGGCCCTGGTTCAATCCCAAGCAGTGTGGTTTAATTTCAGGACCTATAATCTCAGGACTGGGAAAGTAGAGTCATTCTCACTTGTAACTGCAATTCTCTGTATCCAAGATCTCCATGGCAAACTGCATGCATATATATATATATGCATAAACTCAATTAAGTTCAGACTCAACTACACAGCAATTCTGACAGCTTGGGGTGTATGAGACCCTTCTTAAGACATGAAAGCAAACAATAAAAACAGTTATTATAATTGAGTTCTTAAAACAATGTAACTTGGGACAAAGCATGGATCTTGGGCCTTAAGTTTCTTCCTTTCACAGTTGAAGCTTATTGTACATGACTCAAAGGTCTTCAATAGATATTGAATTCTTTGTGATATCTTCTGTGAAAAGTATTCTCCTTTCCACACTGCATGAGACCCATCTATTTAACACAAAGGGGGAAGGTATAAAGAAAGAATGGACCTATGATGGTATAATTTCCCAACTCCTGACAACTTTGGAATAACTGTGTTGTTGTTAAATTTGGTAGAACTACCTTTGCATGGAAAATAAAAATGTAATGTTTTAATTGAACTATAAAATGTGTAATTATCTTTGATGAAAAGGAACACAGAGTCTCTTAGCAGTGAGCTTTGACAGCATCAGTTTTCATCAGCAGACAAACCTCAGAAGGAGTCATTCCCACTATACCTGGTTGGTGCTAAAGCCCATGTGCACATTGAGGGCAATCCCCATCAAAATTCCAACTCAATTCTTCAACGAATTAGAAGGAGCAATTTGCAAATTCATCTGGAATAACAAAAAACCTAGGATAGCAAAAAGTCTTCTCAAGGATAAAAGAACCTCTGGTGGAATCACCATGCCTGATCTAAAGCTTTACTACAGAGCAATTGTGATAAAAACTGCATGGTACTGGTATAGAGACAGACCAGTAGACCAATGGAATAGAATTGAAGACCCAGAAATGAACCCACACACCTATGGTCACTTGATCTTCGACAAGGGAGCTAAAAGCATCCAGTGGAAGAAAGACAGCATTTTCAACAATTGGTGCTGGCACAACTGGTTGTTATCATGTAGAAGAATGCGAATCGATCCATACTTATCTCCTTGTACTAAGGTCAAATCTAAGTGGATCAAGGAACTTCACATAAAACCAGAGACACTGAAACTTATAGAGGAGAAAGTGGGGAAAAGCCTTGAAGATATGGGCACAGGGGAAAAATTCCTGAACAGAACAGCAATGGCTTGTGCTGTAAGATCGAGAATTGACAAATGGGACCTAATGAAACTCCAAAGTTTCTGCAAGGCAAAAGACACCGTCAATAAGACAAAAAGACCACCAACAGATTGGGAAAGGATCTTTACCTATCCTAAATCAGATAGGGGACTAATATCCAACATATATAAAGAACTCAAGAAGGTGGACTTCAGAAAATCAAATAACCCCATTAAAAAATGGGGCTCAGAACTGAACAAAGAATTCTCACCTGAGGAATACCGCATGGCAGAGAAGCACCTGAAAAAATGTTCAACATCCTTAATCATCAGGGAAATGCAAATCAAAACAACCCTGAGATTCCACCTCACACCAGTCAGAATGGCTAAGATCAAAAATTCAGGTGACAGCAGATGCTGGCATGGATGTGGACAAAGAGGAACATTCCTCCATTGTTGGTGGGATTGCAGGCTTGTACAACCACTCTGGAAATCAATCTGGCGGTTCCTCAGAAAATTGGACATAGTACTACCGGAGGATCCAGCAATACCTCTCCTGGGCATATATCCAGAAGATGCCCCAACTGGTAAGAAGGACACATGCTCCACTATGTTCATAGCAGCCTTATTTATAATAGCCAGAAGCTGGAAAGAACCCAGATGCCCCTCAACAGAGGAATGGATACAGAAAATGTGGTACATTTACACAATGGATTACTACTCAGCTATTAAAAATAATGAATTTATGAAATTCCTAGCCAAATGGATGGACCTGGAGGGCATCATCCTGAGTGAGGTAACACATTCACAAAGGAACTCACACAATATGTACTCACTGATAAGTGGATATTAGCCCAAAACCTAGGATACCCAAGATATAAGATACAATTTCCTAAACACATGAAACTCAAGAAAAATGAAGACTGAAGTGTGGACACTATGCCCCTCCTTAGAAGTGGGAACAAAACACCCTGGGAAGGAGTTACAGAGACAAAGTTTGGAGCTGAGATGAAAGGATGGTCCATGTAGAGACTGCCATATCCAGGGATCCACCCCATAATCAGCATCCAAACGCTGACACCATTGCATACACTAGCAAGATTTTATTGAAAGGACCCAGATGTAGCTGTCTCTTGTGAGACTATGCCGGGGCCTAGCAAACACAGAAGTGGATGCTCACAGTCAGCTAATGGATGGATCACAGGGCTCCCAATGGAGGAGCTAGAGAAAGTACCCAAGGAGCTAAAGGGATCTGCAACCCTATAGGCGGAACAACATAATGAACTAACCAGTGTCCCGGAGCTCTTGACTCTAGCTGCATATGTATCAAAAGATGGCCTAGTCGGCCATCACTGGAAAGAGAGGCCCATTGGACACGCAAACTTTATATGCCCCAGTACAGGGGAACGCCAGGGCCAAAAAGGGGGAGTGGGTGGGTAGGGGAGTGGGGGTGGGTGGGTATGGGGGACTTTTGGTATAGCATTGGAAATGTAAATGAGCTAAATACCTAATAAAAAATGGAAAAAAAAATTCAGAGAGGAAAGCTGTGCTGGCTTATACCTCAAAGCATCAGGTAAGTTGTGGCCCTCAGAGGAAAAAAACATGTCAAATGGTAGGGACATGGACACATGACACATGGACATGTCACCTCCACAATCCCTTTCTTTGTGATTTGATGATATTTTTTTTCCCTCTGGACTAAACACTTCCTGGGCATTTTCTCATCATCTCCAGGACACCCTCAGAACTATTTTTGTTTATCTGCTTATTTGTTTGTTTATCTTCTGAGTCCTCTTCAAGCTCACTGGTTATCAGGACAAAATTGGTGCTCAAAAGATGACTGCTGATTGAGGGATTAGCCTGAAGGATCTGATTGTTTGACTGATTTAAAATAACATATCTAAATCTAGTTTATCATGAATCCTTTCAGAAACTTAGAAGAAAAGCTGTTTTGTCATCTAGCCTGAGATATGTGAGAAATTTGTTAGGGCCCTCTTGTCAGAATATTTTCAATGAGCATTTTATTATAAAACAAATTTTCTTGGAGACCCCATTTCTACTGCTTGCAGCTCTCAGTTGGCTTCCAATTTTAGCCCGAGCTGCGCCTCCACAAGCGTCTGCATGGATTTTACTTCCCATTCCCGGAGAGCCCCCTCCTCAACCCAATCATACTCATATTTTTTTCCAGGATGTAAAATATAGAAACAAGCATCTGTTTGGACAAAATCAGTTTTCACTTGTGAAAGTGCATGCTTTATAAAATCCCATGCAAGAAGAAAAATGTCAGAGAACAAAACCAACTGTTGGAAAGAACGAGGATTAGAACACCTTTCTATGCTAGATGTCTCAGAGAAGAACTTTGCTGAAGATAAAGTGGGCAGGCTGAGTTCTGACTTCTGTTGGCCACCAGATTTCAGCACCTCTAGCTTTCTTTGAGACTGAGAACCCAGTAGGCTTAATCTCCGTCCTCATGAATAGAGAATGTTAGTTATGCTTAGTGCTTGGAGCAAATATGCACAATCAGACACCCACCCACCCACCCACCCCTGCATACATACTCGGAGAGAGAGACAGAGACAGAGAGAGACAGAGAGATACAGAGAACCCCTTTTACCTTGTTCTCACAAAATGATACTCTCCATGGTATCTTTTCATTGACTTCAAAAGAAAACAAAATGATCCTAACCCCAGCTTCCAGATAGCAATGCTTTGAGAAGCTCCATACTCAGTTTAATGTGATTGTATATAAGTCACACCAAGAATGTCATATGAGTATATGCCCTTTACGTTCTGGAATTCTGTCACTATGTTCATGCTCCAAACTCCTGGACATTCATTGATATTGGAGGTCCTAGTATACAGCTCTTACATGAAGCTTGATTGTCTTATCTTCTATGAGAAATTACTGGAGTAAGGCCTCCAGATTCTGGCAATCATATTCAATGAAATCTTATAGAGTACCTTTTCATATATGATAGTACAAAGTGAGTCAGAAAAGATGCTGTCTACAACGAACAGCTGCAATCTGGAAATAGATACAGGAAATTTCATAGGCAGTAGTACCTAATGGGGAAAAATGGTGTGCTGGGGGCAGTTGGAGTAGTGGCAGAGTGTGTACCAATTTCTGAGATTCTAAACTCTTGGTGTGCTTCTTCACACTCTCCATGGCACCGATCTCAGCACCCTCCCATGGTAGAATCTCCATACATGTTGAATAAATAGTCATATTTTTGAACGCCTAGGCATCTTCTGCCAAAGCTGTTAATTATCCTAACAAACTTTGAGTTCACAAAACTAGACTCTGGAGTCTGAGGAAAGTGGTCTTCAAATGCCTCTGGATATCTTCAGATTTGTTTTCACAAGTGACTCTAGAGAAAAATGATGCTGTTTCCCAGCACACATCCCATTTCTTCAGCAAGTCTAGAGCAGAAGTTGACTGATAGAAACCACGGAGTGAACTTTAAGAGTATCTCTTTTTCAAAGTCCCTGGACTTTTATTTCACCGACTTCATGGCTGAGGCCATATCTTTCCCCGACCAACTGCCTTTCTTTTGGGTAAGTCAACAGAATTCTCCCAAACATAAATTCTGGCAAAATTTTTGAAACAATTAAGATGCTTCAAGTTTTGATCTGAAGGATTTTACATATTAACAGTGTCTCCAAATTCACAGAGAGAAGTGATATACAAAGCATAGCAGACTGTTGTACCTAACCAGACATGTGCTTGGAACATTACGTGATATATGCATGATTATTAACTGCATAGGTGTAAGATTCCCAGGAGACAAGGCTTTCAGGTAGAACCTGGAATTACAATGTATCTTGGTTTTCTTTCCTTTTGTTGTGAAACAATATCCGAACAAAGCAACTCAATGGAGAGAGGGCTTATCTGGCTTACATTTCTACCCACATTAAAGTCTATCATTGCAAGCAAATCAAAGCATTAAAAACTTGAACCATCTAGGTACATCTGGAGCAAAGAGCAGAGACAAATAAATTAGTCCAAGTATGGTAGTACACAAATACCTCTCTGCTTTTGACTCAGACTAGAGCTCAATCCTGTAATTTGCCCAGTCCACAATCAGGGTTGATCCAATTACTGAACCAACTCCCAGATATGCCAAGAGCCAAACTAATTTTCATAATACTTCCCTGAGACTCCCTTCTCAGGTGATTATCCATTGGGATGTGTTGACAACTACAGTTCATAAAAGAGCAAGCAGCGTTGCACGGAAGGGCTTTGAGGTAGGAAAGGGGAGAGGGAAATGATATCATCATTTTCTAATCTCAAAAAAATGAAAGAAAATTAAAAGTCAAATAGCCATTGCACAGTGGATGTAGGAAAGAATGTTAGATAATACTAAAAATCAGAGCAAGAATGAAAACATCTGGCCAAAGGTCAGTGAGGCAGGGTAAGTTTTAGTATCTTTTGAAAGGCACCTCTTCATTCTAGGAGAAAAAAATAATCCACAATATCTCCAATACCTTTTCTACTGATTCTCTGCTTGTTCCCAGGTGATTGATCAGTGTGCCTTAAGCCAATATTGAACTTTCCAATCCTCATGTATTTCTTTGTTTTTTTTTCACCTTCTATTAAGTAGCATACTAATCTCCACTTTACATTTATTTCCTACAAAAGCCAATAACAGTGCAATTGTGATAGTATTTGCATGGAAGGGTCTTTTTGTTCCCCTTGGACTTTGTTATCATTATTGCCTGTATATTTATATATATTGCACTAAAATTTAATTATTGTTTCAGAACCCACTCTAAATTGAAATTATAAGTGTATCTCAAGGGCAGGGCAGTAATGTCTTTTCACATTATTAAGACTTACATTACTATGCATTCTAAGTACTTGGTACTCTTGATAATTAGCGAAAGGAGAACACCAAAGACCACTATGCGGGCAGGCATCTTTTTCTAGGTTCTTTACATTCCCTTAATGTTTTCTCTTCTGATGTCATTTCAAATCCCTCACTGGAGTTTCACTACACACACACACACACACACACACACACACACACACACACACACACACATTATTTAAGCTCTTCTGTCTTCAGAATAACTATTTGCAAATACTAATTATTTACTCTGCTGAATGTAACTGAAGGTCTAAGTCTTGGAGGTAAAATAATAAATTTTGACTAATTACATCAGATTTTTCATTCGGGTTTCCACATCCAGCAATGTGGGCAAAAGACTACAGTCTTTGGATGCAAATACAAACTGAGAAGACACCCGAGGAAATGGACTAGGGCTGAAGGAAGGTGCAGTGCCAAAAAGAAGACAGCCTTTTCCTATGAAGTATTAAATAGATGCAATGTTGTCCCTTTGGGCATCTGTATCCATATCCAAGCTGAAGCCTATGCTACTTAAGCAGTCTTCCAGAGCAGGCATATTCTTCCAGAGTACAGATCACCGCTCAGATTCGTGTGGATAAGGTTGGATATGAATCATCCCTTGCAATTCTAATACCCTCTCACTCTTCAAAGGCTCCTGTGATCACAGCCATGAGAGACTTGTGACTGTGATTGTGAATAAGGAGCAGAGCCCAGGGGCACTGGAGTTCAACTGAGGAAAGGAAGTTTGCAGGCAAAGACTTGGAGTCAGAACTTACTTTCTGATGCAGGCAGCTGACTATGGACACCAGTGTCCCATGCCAAGGCAGCATTTAAATACCAAGATATGAGACATATCACTACACAGGCGAGATGCCTGGCACCCACAATATCTCCAGATGGCTGGATGTGCAGAAATAGCCTTTGGGATCAAACTCAATGTGGTGAAGACCAAACTTATGATCTGTCCCTTGAGGCTTCACTGGAGAATAATTCCCCTCTGCTGCTTAGAGACACAACTCACAGTCTGCTATAGTGCAGCTGAATAGAAGAAATTACCCTCCTTATAAAAACCACAAACATGTAGAGAGCTCCTCCCACTGAAAGACACAGCACCAAGCATTTGAAATAAAAAGGTGCATGCATGATCCACACCTTCCATTCTGGTACAGGATGGATGGAGGTGGAGCTCAACAAAACTTAAACTTCTGGCTTTGCATAGTAATGACATGTAATTTATGTACTGTGAAAGCAATAAAGAATTTCAAAACAAGAGACTGTATCTGAATTCTGCAGTGAAACATCCAAAAGACAACATCACAAAAACAACAGAAGTTATCACTTAGCACAGGGAGTCCTCTCTCTCCCTCTCTAATCCATCTTCTGTCTGTCTGTCTGTCTGTCGGTTTGTCTGTCTGTCTCTGTCTGTCTGTCTCTGTCTCTGTCTCTGTCTCTCTGTCTCTCTGTCTCTCTGTCTCTCTCTGTCTCTCTGTCTCTCTGTCTCTCTCTGTCTCTCTGTCTCTCTGTGTGGTGTGTTTGTGTTTATGTGTGTATCTGTGTCTGTGTGCTGCAATTGTTTGTTCTTTGGGGATTAGTATCATTCCTATTAGCACCACAGAGCTGTGTACAATTCAAATACATCCAATGAGTCTGCAAACCTAACATTTTACTTTACTTAATATTGAATATAGTCACTGTGTTTACTTAATATTTAATACATTATTTAGTTATAATTATTATGTGTATACCTTGGGACTTTACTATAAATATGTATTTTTATTTCTTGTTTGAGAATTTCATGATATATAAATGTATTTTGATCAAATCTGTACCCCACTCTGTTCTTTCCAATGCTTCTTATGCTATGCCTGCCTTCCACCACACTCACTCACTAATGTGCTCTATTTAAAATTTAGCCACTGAATTAATTTGGTGCCACCACTATGTGCTTGAATGTAGGACCATCCACCAGAGTATGGGCAGCTTACAAGAGACCACATCCCAGAAGAGCATTGACTCTCTCTCCTTCAGCATCCATCCACTGTTAATTTATCCTCTATTAGGATGATATTTCACAAGTCCCTCTCCTTACATACTGAAACTCTGTCATGATCTTTTGTATACATACATTACCACTATGATGCCCTCATTACATATACCTCCTGACTGACCTCAAAACCCCAACTAGCCTCGAATTCAGGCACAATACTTGTATTCAACCTCTCGAGAATATGGATATTAGGTATTCACCAACCAACATACATTTTGTGTAATTTACCTAGCCATGAGAGGCTGGCATTTTGCATATGCAGTCCTTAAAGATCTAACACTGATTCAATAAACAAAAACTCATGACCAAGATGTGAATTCAAGTTGAGAACAGATTTAGAGACTGTGGTAATTGTCTAGTTCAAAGACATGTTGATTCCACATTAACTCTAAAATAAAACAAAAGCCTTGCTTTCATTATTTTGGGCAAATGTGTTCCCTATTAATGACCCTGACAAAAAGAAAAATAGACAGAGACAGAGACACAGAGAGGGAGAAAGACAGAAACAGAGAGAGACAGAGAGAGACAGAGAGAGAGGAAAAGAAGGAAGGAAGGAAGGAAGGAAGGAAGGAAGGAAGGAAGGAAGGAAGGGAGGGAGGGAGAAAGAGAGAATTAAAGGAAGGGAAGGGAAGGGAAGGGAAAAGGAAAAGGAAAGGGAAGGGAGGGGAGGGAAGGGACGGGAGGGGAGGGGAAAGGAAAAGGTAAAGGAAAAGGAAGGGAAGGGGAAATGGAAAGGGAAAGGGGAAAGGGGAAAGGGAAAAGGGGGATGGGGAAAGGGGGAAGGGGAAAGGGAAAGGGGGAAAGGGGAAAGAGGGGAAAGGGGAAAGAGGGAAAAGGGAAAAGGGAAAAAAGGGAGAAGGGAAAAGGGAAAAGGGAAAAGGGAAAAGGGAAAAGGGAAAAGGGAAAAGGGAAAAGGGAAAAGGGAAAAGGGAAAAGGGAAAAGGGAAAAGGGAAAAGGGAAAAGGGAAAAGGGAAAAGGGAAAAGGGAAAAGGGAAAAGGGAAAAGGGAAGGAAAGGAAAGGAAAGGAAAGGAAAGGAAAGGAAAGGAAAGGAAAGGGAAGGAAAAAGCAAGCAAGCTGGCTTCTGGACTTGTATGCTTCATAAAGAAAAGCTCTTCTTCAAGTTTATTATCATATGCCCAATACTCACCACAGGAGATAAATAAGTGAGCATATTAAAACATAGACGAATGGTATACCTTCTATAGACTGAAACAGATGAATGGGCACCTTTTCTATGTGTTATTACAAATACCTTTATTATGAATTATTATGTAGATGAATGGGTACACTGACTATATTTTGTTACAAGTAACTCTATTTGTATAGGCAAAGCAAGACTTCCTGAGCAGAATTATGTTGTCTAGGCAGAAATATGTTCTACATGTGAGCTCTGAGTCAGGTAGGTTCCAGCAGAGAATCTGGTACATTGAAGTATTCTATCCACACTTCCTGAATATATATACCTTACTTAGATCTATTCTTTTTTATTATCTAATTATTTACATCAGGATTTTTTCTTCATACTTTGTTAGTTGGATTAACAGATATTTATAAAGGAATTTTCATGGAATCCTAACTCTTTCCAGGAAACTTGTTGGAAGAGACCAGGATATGTTTAATTCCCATCTTACTTCTAGTGATAGAAATTTCAAATAGAGCCTGCAATACAGGTTGGATATCCTTTATTAGAAATGCAATCTGAAAAAAAAAAAGAAATGCAATCTGTCCTGAAGTTTTTCAGACATTGTGATATCTGCATACACATAATAAAATACTTTTGGAATGACACAGGTCCTAATATGAAATTTATTCATTTTGTTTCTTGTGCATCTAAGCTGAGAACTATTTCAGATATATGTTTGTGCACCTTCCTTTTAACCAGAACCTCCCACTTCAGGTTCGGAGTGAATTTTTGTATTGTTTTTTCACAGCACTCAAAGATTTAGAGCTGTATCTGAGGATGTTATATGTACAGAAGTTAAGAAAACATCTGCCTCACAGAATGCAGACTTGGGGAAGGGGTAAGCAATACATGGTTCATATTTCTCCGTTTTGTGAATTAGAACCTTTTTTCTGTTTTACTCATCTTCCACCTTTCTATTTTCTCTGTTGCCAGTGTCTCTAATCTACTATGTGAAGTCAAAATATAATCTAAAAGGGCATTAAAAGAAAAGAGGATCTTCCTGCCTCCCCATGACTGTGGCATGAACTCACATTGATAAACTTGATCTATCCCTGAGGAATGGGTGTGGGAATTAATCCACACACTGGCACATGAACTTCTTGTTTATGCCAAACACGACAGCTGAGAAGGGGTTGCTAATTTATTTATGGGGACATATGTCAATGTCATTCTGAGAAAATAGCTCCAGGATACTCGAGAGAGAGAGAGAGAGAGAGAGAGAGAGAGAGAGAGAGAGAGAGAGAGAGAGAGAGAGAAAGGGAGAAAGGGAGAAAGGGAGAAAGGAGAGAGGAAGGAGGAGAAGGAAGGAAGGAGGAAGGAAGGAAGGAAGGAAGGAAGGAAGGAAGGAAGGAAGGACGGAAGGAAGGAAGGAAGAAGAAAGAGACAAGAGAAAGAAAAAGACAGAGAAAAAGAAAAGAAATCCTGATTGCTCTAAGGATCAAGTGTAGATCAAGTATCCACTTACTTGACAGGCTTGGGGGAGGTTAGGAGATACAAGGAGCCTTGTTTGATCTCTTGCTTCTTGACAAAAGAACATTCAAATATATGGCAATTATGAAAAGTTAGTTCCTCCAGGAAGCATCTCTTATTCCTTCCTGAAAATGTCCACACATTAGTGCATCCTAGAGACTATAATAAGAGCATAGTCCCTAGAGGAATACCAGGTCACAGTAGAATGGAGAGATAAAACACACAGATGCTAGAAGCAATAAAGTCACATCATTTCTAGGAATTTCTATGCATATAGAAATGACATATTTGTGCTATAAAAGATGCATACTCCCATTTCTAGAGTCAAGCAAAGTATTATACAGTAGTCAGTATGAAAGTTCTATTATAGAACTGTGTATAATAATACAATTTCTATACTTTTCTTTAACTCCATACTGGACATCGCTTTCCACTTCTGCCTGCTACTCTCTTCTTTAAGCCTCAGAGTCAGAGCTGTTCAAACTCAACAGGAAAATGGAGAATGCCCACCCTGGGTCTCATTTTATGCTTTTGTGTCTCTATTACAGGATATCCATCATTTTATCTTAATATTACTAAGTATCTGAAACCTGTTTACACCTTTGATTTCTATGTGCCTAGCTGACTGCCCCAGAATGTGACATCTAACTAGTCAACTTCCTGATCCATCCATCCTACACTCATAAGGCCAAGCCTCCAGCCACACTTTTTCTGTTCTACTCAAGACATTTTATGTACACTTCTTGGCATGGCTCTGGCCTTTCCTTGAACAGCAAAATGACATGAAAGCTGTGCTCTAAGACATTTGGATCACCATCTTTATTAACAGGCTGTGGACCAAGGTGCTTGCAGCAAGGAACCAAAAGTATGCTGGTATTGGAGAAAGTGGCACAGAGGCAGAAGTCTATCTCTGCAACTATCAGCTGAATGACCTTTAGTGAAAAATTTAAGCTTCATGAGCTTCAGTTTTCCTGTCTATAATTGGATGATACTAATATCCCATTTGACAGCTCTTGGGAGAATTAAATGTTTGAAAGCATCCAAGAGTAGTCTTGGCACATAGTAGGCAATCAATAAGTAGAAGATTCTTTTCCTCCTTTCTTAAAATAGCTGAGCCTGAACTCAAGGTGAAGGTTGAGGATAGTTGGTATCTATTTACCTTCTTAAGCTAGGATACCCACTTTTTCTTCATTTCTGGAGTTACTGTTTGTTGCTATGGTATCTGTGACTGTCATCAATTTGCTATAGGACTTATGCAAATCCATTAACACATTTTCTTTTCATAAATACTAGGTGGCTCTCCCTGACTCATTTTCCCCAAATTTACCTCTGTTGACTTCCACAGACACTTATTTAATTGCTACTGGATATAGGATAATCCCCCATAGGTTCAGTTTGACCAGGTTTTAATGTAACTCTGTCACTAAAAGACTCTGGTAACTACATCTGTCGCCCTGAGTTCTATTCACTAGTAAACAGCACAGATCAAATCATGCTCTAAATTAAATTGAGGTTTGCATTTTAATGAAATCAAATACTATCATATTTATATGATAATCATGTGGACACCTTACCCACCCCTGTAAAACTTTCTACTTACATATTTTAAAGTGAGTCTGTTTCACAGATGAGGAGACATACAAGCTCTGCCTCATAGATGAATATTAGGTGACTTTTCTTTCCTCCATCTCACTTATCTCTGTTATTACTACTACCACCATAAACTCACATTTGATCATCAATTCCTGCAATGCCTAGATTAAGTGCAAATCAGACTGCTGTCAATACCGTATTTAATGATGCCTAGAAGAAAAGGTACAGGTGGTATAAACCACCTAGTATCAGTAAGTGAACAACTCACAGCACACTGGACACTGCTCTCTCCTTTTTTGAGATTTTTAGCTCATATTATGTTTGAAGCTTCTTGCTGTTTAAAAACTGTTGATTGGTAGGGATTGCAAATTCCTTTGAATTCATGTCTTTTAATCAACTACTCATTATGTTCTTACCATGGCATCCATTTCATGTTGATATAAATACAGAGTAGCTATGTTCACACTCCTGTTTTAATGCTACTTACTACTCTTTTGTTTTGTTTTTGTTGTTGCTTTTGTTGGTTTTATATTTATTTTGTCTTGTTTCTGCTGTTTGTTAGTATTTTAAGATACTCTGTATAAAGGAATATTTAGGAGTCTCAAGATAGCAAATGGAATCAAATTATTGCAACAAAATGTAACAAAACATACGTCCAGGTACAATCTAAGTTTTGATGGCTTTAGGAATGAACCAGAATGCTAAGACTGAAATACTTTCAATTATTCTATTGACAGGTACAATAGTCTGCATTCACACGTGTCCAGATACTCTCTTTCATGTGGTGTAGTGTCCTTGGTCCAAGGGAATGAGATACATTATACACAAACGACTGTATCCTGACTCATCTTTTAAAAGCTGCTGGGATTGCTCACTAACTCTTTTATAGTTTAAGTGGATGTTCAAGCAAAGAGCCACCAGACTGTCTAGTTCATGAAGTACTGACTGTAAGCAGTGTTGATCCCGGTCATTTGGAAGAGACAGGTAATATCTTATCCATGACCTTTACATAGCTTTATGTAGGTATAAAAGAGTGGAGAATACATATGAGGCACAAAGCAGAGCCATGAAAAGGTAAAATGAACAGAAAGTAAATACATAAAATGGATATTGAAGAAATTCTGATTTTTACTCATCTGTTACTTTTATTGTGAAAGTTTTTAATAAGAAGAGATTTTGAAGTTGCCTACTAGCAACTTCAAATTCCTCAAAAGACTCTATCATTTCTGAACTTTACACACTGATGTTTTCTTTGTGGCATCTTCCTTTCTGTTTCCCTTCTTAAAATCATTGTTGACTTTGATGATTAGCTTTCTTAAGCCTATGCAATCTTGACTCAACTGGGAATAGAGCCTCATTGAGAGATTATCTGTTTGGGCTGGCCTGTGAGCATGTCTGTAGGAGACTGACATAGTTAACTGATTTATAGAGACTTAGTCCACTATGAGAAGTACCATGCCCAAAGCGAGGTGTCCAGAACACTGAGAAGCCTGTGGATGCTGCAAGTCCTTTCAATTACTGTCCCGAGAAGGAGAATGAATGTGACCCTGTTCTCTTGTGGTGCCTCCACCTTATAATAGCAGTGTTTTCACATATTCTACCACTGAAAGTTCCTCTGATTCTACCTTTTCTCCAGTACCCTAGAGGTAGGGAGTGTCGATAAAAGGGAGATGAAAGTCATCCAGAAGGCTTAGTTTACAAAAGCACTAAGCACATAAGCCTAGCTACTGGAATTCAATTTCTGCATGCCACATGGTGTAGGAGAGTTTCATCTTCATAAAAGTTACCCTCAAACATTCATACCTACACTACTGTAGTAAGAAATGTGCTTGAACATATACACACACTAGTAGTAAATAAATATATTTTAAAATTAAATAAAAGGGAAGGAAGGAAGAGAAAATGTGTGTACATTTTCATGTACTTTTGTATTTAAAATAACCATCCATCTTCCTTGTTACGATGGATGTGCACTTGCACATGGTAATGTGTATTTTCCATAGGTAATCCACTCTTTTTCTTCCTGTGGCTGTTTGTTGAGCACAGCATCACTGCTGGACCTGTCTCTAACTCTGACAGCAATTTCCTCTGAAACTTTAAGGAATAGATACATTTTTATCTTTAATTTCTCATTCAGATGTTGAGTTAGTCAGTTCAGCCCTTTATCATATGGTGGGTTAATTTGGAAACATTATATGAAATGTTTATCTCATAATGATGTTTGGAATATATATTAGAGGGACAACCATTGTTGCCATGCAGAGGAAAATCGCATTTTAAAATTAGATACCTTGAACTTTTCATGCATGTTTAGTTTAAAATATATTTTGATCTTTCAGAGAGCACTAAAAGATTATATAGAATAATACATTTGAATAAACTTTATAAAAATAAAAGTGCATCAAAAATTTATTACCCACTTTCTGTTTCCTTGTTTCTTTCTGAAGACATTTTTTTTTTTTTTGCTGAAAGTTATAATATCATACTGAGACCAGTAAACTTTTAAATCAGTTAAACCTAATAAAACCTTGGTGAAGAACAGCTGGCCAAGGTGACTTTTCCAAACTGGAAAGTTATGAAGAAAATGTAATGAAATTTTATGGCGAAGACCGCCCTAACTCTGGCCTCCCTCAGCTTCCATGTTTGAGTGACCACAGTCTCATAGAAAAGAACCAGCTCTATTTGAACTTGCAGGAACCAAGGAGAAAGGTAACTCAACATCTCAGTCATGGCCTGCCAAGATTTTGAAATATTATTAGACTTCAGGTCATAAATCTGAAGGTAAAAAATGAATCAATCAATTCAATCTTTATGTGCAAATCATTCTACTAAAACCAACAAAAAATATCTTGATCTTTATACAGTAGGACAAATGACTGAGGGCTAATACAATTGGAAGCAGGCATGATAAAAGCACTGCCTTATGTTTGTGCATCACATTGTAATTTGTGAAGGACTTTCATACATGTTACCATATTACTCTCAAAGCAATTGGTAGAGGAGATATTACTCCCAAGACAGATGAGAGAGGTTAATCTCCGCAAAGTCACATAACTTTGGTTACATGGAGGAAGAGAGTTCATCTTTGTGAACAATACAGCCTGCTATTTTAACCAGCTCATTGCATTTCTGTGTTCTCATCACTCTAATGGCAAAGAGAATGTTTCTCAAGCTTCTGATAATAGAGTCAATGAGAGAAAAGGAAGCATCCAGGAAGGTTGGCTAAGGATAGTTTGTGGAAACCATGGAGCTTATGAAGTTTACTGCAGGACAAAGAGGGGAGATAAAAGTCAAACATCCCAAGGGAGGCACAAGGGTACTCAAGGTCGATGGAACTCTGGGGAAAATAAAGCAAAGGGAAAACTATGTTGAATACTGGGAAAGACTTAAGTGGGCTTCCGGTCCCATGAGAGCAAACACATGCATGGTCCTTAACTATTGCATTCCTTAAAATGCACACCTTCCTACAATTATAAAACAAAGTCAGTTCAATCATTTAGCCACAAAGGATCAAGGTGAGTTGAGGACATTGCCAACTGGGGCACAATATTCCATGTTTCAGGTAGAGATATGGTGCCTCATGGTTAGAAAGGAAAATAACAGCCAAAATGAAGAAACCAGTTAGTCTGTAGTGGGAACAAATATAGTGAAATTTGGGGACCTCAACATGCCAAGCAAGTGCAAGGCTGCAGGGTTTGGCACCTACCTGACTTGCTGCACCCACACACCCACAGCTACTAAACCAGAGAAAAGAATGACAGCACTGGCCTAATGGTAATAGCAGCATTGGAGTGTGACTTAAAAGGTCTGGCAGCAATTCCTCCGACAGTTGATGATTTGATCTTTGTGGAATTAGTGAGCCTTTAACAAGGAGGCAGCATGCAAAGGCTGCCAAGTATTTTTTTTTCTTTTAAATCCTCTACAACTTTTAGTCTTTATGTATTTCTACATTAAAGAAAGTATAGCTGCCACTTGGGAGAGAGAAGAAAGCAATCACAAGTGAGGAGGGAGAGAGGGACCTGGGAGGGAAATTAGACAGATGGGGTTTTTGGGGTTGGGGGAGTGGGGAACCTGATCTGGTATTGGGTGAGGGAAAAGGACTGAAGCCCTGAGGTCCAGCAGAAAGAATGAAAACAGGCAACCTTAGGAGATAAGAGGTTGGGGGGTGACTCCAGAATGCACCAGAGATCTGGAAGGTAAGAGACTCTCAGGAATCAAAGGAGGGGACCTTAGATGAAATGCCCAACAGTAGGGAGAGGAAACGTATAGATCCCACCTCCAACAGGAAGACAGGGCATCAAGTGAGGGATGGGATTGCCATCCCACAGTCACATCTCTGACCCACAATTGTTCCTGTCTGAAAGAATTATGGGGATGGAAATGGAGAGGAACCTGACGAAAAGAAGGTCCAGCGACAGGCCCAAGGTAGGATCCAGTTCAAGTGGAGGTCCCAAGGCCTGACACTATTACTGAGGCTATAGAGCGCTCTCAAAAAGGGACCTAGCATGACTGACCTCCAAAAGACCCAACAAGCAGCTGACAAGAGTTAGAGGCAGATCTTTGTACCCAACCAATAGACAGAAGCAGCTGACGCCTGTTGCTGAATTAGGGAAGGCTGAAAGAAGCTGAGGAGAAGGGCAATCCTGTAGGAGGACCAGCAGTTTCAATTAATCTGGATCCCTGGATCTCTCAAACACTGGAGCACCAAACAGACAGCATACAGCATACACTAGCTGATATAAGGCCCCCAACACACATACAGTAGAGGACTTCTGGGTCTGTGTTCATTCAGAGATGATGCACCTAACCCTCAAGAGACTGGATGTCCCAGGGAGTTTAGAGGTCATGTCAGTGGAGGGTGGGAACATCCAGTAGGAGACAGGGGATGAGGAGGTGGTGTGGGATGTAGCAGTCAGAGGGAGGATGGGGGGAATGGAATATAGAGTGTAAAAATAAATTAATTTAAAATAAAATAATAAACTAATAAAACACTAAAAAAAGAAAGTATACCTGCTTAAAAGAGTGTAAGATGGTGTTGTTCCTTCACAGGAGGGAACATTGTCAAGTCTTGAGCAATTTTTACTAAGAACAACAGCAACTTAATGTTAGAAAAGTCTGCAAAGCTAACTAATCGGATTGATATTGAAGGATGTAGTCATCTTGGCCTGTACTGACATTTAGTTTTAATTTTGTTCATTATCCAAATGCAAGACCATACCACAGGCCCATCACTTCAAAGTCTGGCTCACAAATGTCACATGGCTCTTGGTTGGACCTACTGACACCTAAAAAATTTGGTTTCAAAGGGTCATTTTAATGAGAGAGGCACTTTTGTAGTGTGATTTGGAGGCAATAATAGAAGTAGGTGGGTAGGACCACAACAGAGTGGGTCTTAGAAGGTTCCCACACGCATTGAAGTATTCCAAGCCATCCATGACCCCTGTTTTCCTTGGGTGAGCCTGCTCCATTTTCTCTTTTTCTCACAATAGGGTACATTTCACATTATCAATAGTGAGATTGGTTGAATGGTTCCTCAAGGCAGTCAATAGAGGTGGATAAACACAAAATGTTAGTCTATTTTAGAGGAAAAGAACCTGAGGTGCCAGAAGACAAATTAATTTGAAAACATATTTAGAAACTATCGTTGTTCAGGTCAGAAGACCAGACAGTGGCCTTGTACCCATGAATGAAGTCCCCTGCCTAATTCTCTTCTGTGATCGCACGAAAGGTGAACGCAGAAGACTAGTTCTTAAAAATATTGTCATGTATTGAGAAAAGGAAAGGAAGACATAAGTCTGAAAGATGAAATGGAGAGTATATGAAATCATTTCGAAGGAAGAAAAGGGAGGGAGATAGATATATTGTAACTGTATTATAATTTCAAAAATATTTTAAAAATATTAAAAAATGGATCAACAGAAATTATTGATCAAAACACTTAGGATCAGCAATGCGACAAGTGTACTAAGGCCATGCAGGAATGACAACTGTGAGGCACAGTCATATAGAAGTGGTCTTAATGCTCCTGCCTTTCTCCTTATTAGGACTACCTGACTGAGTAGGAATGGCCTTCATGCATGCTGTGTAGAAGTCAATGACTAAAATCTGGTGGTATTTGCCCATCAGGAAATAAGCTCCAGCATATTTGTCATATTCATGCAGGATTCCTGAATGACAGTTTCTATTTGGAACAAGCTGCTGACACATGGAGCACTCTCAAAGAAATCAAATCAAACCAAAGTCGCATTTGAGTCCTTAAGGAAGTGTTCCCTGAGATACCAGCTACTGTGGCTGTCATGTAGAGATGTGTGGCATGTGGGCAGCCATCCATTCAAGCCACTGGCTACTAACAGCTGACTCTAGGAGTAGTATTTGAATCTATTCTAAGGGGGGCAGAGCCCACAGACAGCTGGGCCATCTGTTCCCATAATACCACATTACTCTCAACACTCAGTAATGAAGGCTCCTAAGTAATCTTTCATCAGAATGACTTCACGACATTAAAAATGTATTTCCATACATAGCTTGTTTAAATATTTAACCCTCTTCGGCTTTGAGAGATTGATTTGGAGCTGCGGTGTTTATATGGGCAGGAAACATTGATTTTCATAGGCATGCATGCATTAATTCTGGAAGACTTGGGCACACACCAAAGGTTTTGATAAATGGATCTTTAAGTCTCAGACTTTAATGGAGAATATTGGTTTGCCACCCAGATCCCATCCCTTTCCCAACATTTAACTATTTTCAATGCTTGTTTCCCGATAGCTAGGAGAGGTCAGCGGCAAACTTATTGGGAAGTTTTGGGTTGAGTTGGTTTATAGGATACAGAAGGAGGGGGATAGAGGACAGGGAGGAGAGCTGGCTACACACATACCTACATACATGAATGCATGCATACATACATACATACATACATACACTCACATACCTATATACCTACATACATGCATACATACACACATACATACATGCATACATACATAGACACACATATATACATATACACATGCATACATACATAACATACATACATATATACATACATACCTGTTATTATGATTATCAGCCTGCACTGGGAGCTGTTTGTGAGCAGATGTGTTCCATTAGAAATGTCTAGAGCTCTCTCTGATGTTGTGTCAACAAACTCCAAAGAGCATATTGTATATTCTGTATATAAGCAGGCCCAGAGCTGTGGACCCATGTTAGTCTCTATACATAATAACATCATTTTAACTTATTTCAGTGTCTGGTTGACCTTATTTATCCTTCATTTTATTAAAGGCTCCTCATGAACTAAATGCCATGTTTACAAAGGGACATATTGTCATAGATTTGATAGCAGATTTGAGGGTATAGGATTTGTAGCCAGACACCCTTACCATCAACTGGATAAATGATCTGTAACAGTGTATGCATTTGATGGCTTCTCTTACTCAATACTGCTATCTTGTTTTAGCCACCATACCATGATCAGCACTGGATGTGAAACAAACAAAACAAAAACAAAAACAAACAAACAAAAGAGAGTTTGATAAGCTTTCCTAAGAGCAAATAGGTGGAGAGGGAGTCATGGGCCACCACTATGACTTTGGTTCTTGGAATTTTTCTGCAATATAAGTTACACGAGTCCATTCTCTTAAGTTGTAAACCCATAACTAATTAGCACACATGGATCAAGGACTATTGATTCTACATTGACTATTAGACAAGGTATTGGCACTTGGAATGCAATGATAAATAGAAAGCTGCTTCCAAAGAAACCAGAGAAAGACACCTGGGACCAGGGAAGTTCAAAGCATTGGTCTTAATCTAGTGACAGGGAGAGTGTAATGGACTGAGATAATTTGCAGTGATAAACAAAGCAACTATTGTTAAGATAGACTCTTTCTTCTAATCAGCAAGAAAATCAACCTAGATGGCACAAAACATTAATGTACAAGCAGGTACTTCTTCCTGTGCACCTGAAACAGTAGCAAGTGTGCAGTATTCTGGGGAAAGTTGAGAAGATGGCAGTACCTCACTTCCTCTGCTTTGTGGTTGACTTCAAGGGCTAATAAGTGAATTTGACCATGGGTTCTTCCATCAAGAGGAACAGTAGGTTTCTAACATTTATCTACAAGGCACATACAAACTAAATTACTAAGTTCTACATGTGAAAGTCCCCTGCTAAAAAAAAAATCAGCATTATGTTGATTTTGTCTTTTTTTTTTATTCTAGCAATAACCTCACATTGCTACACATATGTTACTATACTGTGTACCTTTTGTGACTTTTAAGTCATTATTTTAATTTTTTAATTTATTTTATTTTTTATTAGATATTCTCTTTATTTACATTTCAAATGTTATCCCCTTTCCTGGTTTTCCCTCCAAAAACCCCCTATCCCCTTCCCCATACCCCTGCTCACCAACCTACCTACTCCTGCTTCCTGGCCCTGGCATTCCCCTATATTGGGGCATATAACTTTCACAGGACCAAGGAAGGGCCTCTCCTCCCATTGATGACCAATTAGGCCATCCTCTGCTACATATGAAGCTAGAGCTCTGAGTCTCACCATTGTTTTCTTTGGTTTGTGGTTTATTCCCAGGGAGCTCTCGGGGTACTGGTTAGTTTATATTGTTGTTCCTCCTATGGGGCTGCAAACCCCTTCAGCTCCTTGGGTACTTTTTCTAGCTCCTTCATTGGGGACCCTGTACTCAGTCCAATGGATAGCTGTGAGCATCTACTTCTTTATTTGTCAGGCACTGGCAGAGCCTCTCAGGAGACAGATATATCAGGCTTCTGTCAGCAAGCTCTTGTTGGCATTCACAATAGTGTCTGGGTTTGGTGGTTGTATATGGGATGGATGCCCAGGTGGGGCAGTCTCTGGAAGGTCATTCCTTCAGTCTCTGCTCCCAAATTTGTCTCTGTAGCTTCTTCCAGGGGTATTTTGTTTCCCATTCTAAGAAGGATCGAAGTATCCACATTTTGGTCTCCCTTCTTCTTGAGTTTCATGTGTTTTGCAAATTGTATCTTTGGTATTCTGAGCTTCTGGGTTAATAGCCACTTATCAGTGAGTGCATATCAAGTGACTTCTTTTGTGACTGGGTTACCTCACTCGGGATGATATCCTCCAGATACATCCATTTGCCCAAGAATTTCATAAATTCATTGTTTTTAATAGCTGAGTAGTACTCCATTATGTAAATGTATGACATTTTCTCTATCCATTCCTCTGTTGAGGGACATCTGGGTTCTTTCCAGCTTCTGGCTATTATAAATAAGACTGCTATGAACATAGTGGAGCATGCATCCTTATTACATGTTGGAGCATCTTCTAGGTATATGCCAAGGAGTAGTAGAGCTGAGTTCTCAGGTAGTACTATGTCTTATTTTCTGAGGAAATGCCAAACTGATTTCCAGAGTGGTTGTACCAGCTTGCAATCCCACCAGCAGTGGAGGAATGTTCGTCTTTCTCCACATCCTCACCAGCACTGCTGCCACCTGTGTTTTTGATCTTAGCCATTCTGACTGGTGTGAGGTGGAATCTCAGGGTTGTTTTGATTTTCATTTCCCTGATGACTAAGACTGTTGACATATTTTTGGTGCTTCTCAGCCATTCGGTATTCCCCAGTTGAGATTTCTTTGTTTCGCTGTGTTCCCCATTTTTAACAGGGTTATTTGGTTCTCTGGAGTCTAACTACTTGAATATTTTTATAATCATTTAAATCTTGTCTTCTACTTATATCAAAAAACAGTAAGTCATTTTATTAGCTAACATAATATTTATATAATCTTTGTAGATAACACTTTTAATACTTGCAGATCTGATAGAGGGACCACAGTACATATGAGAAATTCTTTACTATTTACTAACATACTAATTATATAAACATTTTTCACTTCATCCTTGCATCCTTTTCATTTGAGCAGTATTGTGTTTTTCTTTTCTACTATCTCTTGGTCTATCTAATAAACACCAGCCCTTCACATTTGTAAGTGCTCTAAGCTGCACTGTTATTGTTCTTTTATTACATGGTGACTTCTGCTTACTGTACTTGTATCTTATGCTGACATTGGGGACTAGATATTCTCTGCTGCATTTCTACTATACTATAGGTGAAACTCTCAGATGTGCTCAGGCACTGCTTTATTCTTTCCAAGATATTATAACCCAATTATTCCTGTCACAGTGGCTACATATTCCTGGAACAAACATGTTGTTTCTGAACAAGACCTGTCCTTTGTTCTCTTGTTCAATTGGTAGTTTGGCTAAGCTTTTCATTCTAGGTTAAAAGTAATATTTACTGAGAGTTTTGAATGCATCGATTTTCTCCATTTATTTTTGCTATTCAGAAAACAAGATCCATACAATAAATTGTCTTTGGTGACTTATAGTTTCATCAGCCTTCTCTGTTCTGAAACATAATGACAATTTTCCTTATGCTGTAAGTGTATACAGTATCCTATAGCAGTTGACTTTGATAGAAACTTTTATGCCTTTAAACAAACTTTGAAAGCTTGATACTATTTATACCATTTCTCATATGTGCTATGGTCTCTATATTAGATCTGCATGTCTGAAAGGTGTTATGTACAATTTTGACATGTTTTTCCCTTTTTTGAAACTATTTTTCTCACATAATATATCCTGACTACAATATCTTCTCCCTCTGTTCCTCCCAGATCCTCTCCACCTGCCCTCCCATCTGGATTTACCTCTTTCTGCTTCTGATTAGAAAACATTCATCTAAAGCATAATAGTAAAATATAATAAAATAAAATATAACACAGAACAAAATTAACACATTGAAATTGGACAAAACACATGGAAGGAAATAACCCAAGAAAAGGCACAAGAAACTGATATAGACACTGAGACATACCCGTTTGCACACTCAAGTATATTATAAAACCACTGAACTGGAAGCCATAATCAATATTCAGATGAGCTATAGGTTAAGAAGATCATAAACAAATAAAATATAATAAGATATAATGGAGCCAAAATAAAAGATAAGATGGTTTTTAAAAACCCTGACACAGCATTATGAGACAAAGAACTTCCAAAAATGACATTAAGTTCATTTTCTGTTGCCCATCTACATGCCATCTACATGGAGACAACCTAACCTCAAGGGTAGTTAGTTTCCCCAGTGAGACACTCTTGGATAAAATTATATTTTCACTTAGAGTGATTTATCAGTTAGAAATTGTTTAGGGGTTAGGAATTGGGGCATGTATCTGTTTCTTTCAGGTCTAGGATTGTTAGAGCTGACTGGTGCAGGCCTGTTTATGCTGTCCCAGTCTCTGTGAGTTTATATGTATACCTAGCAGGTTGATTAAGGGGGGTATGCTTGTTTTCTTAGTGTCCTCCATACCCTGTGGCTCTTGTACTCTTTTTGTCTCTTCTATGGCAGCATCTTCTAAGTCTTTAGGTAAGGGATTTGATGTATATATAAAACTGCAAATCATACACACTAATACACAGACACACACACATACACACACACACATACACACACACACACACACACACACACACACACACACACACATAAAAAACACATGATTATATACATGAATCACCAAACAATTGCAAAGATAGAGCCCCAGCTAACCAAATGAAGCTTCTAGTACCAGGAATGGGTTACATCTAATTGAGGTGCTGGATAGAGGCATCCGTAGGAATCCTTAAACAACTCAGGTTATGGTGAAGGCTCTGTTTCTTTCCACAAATTGAGGGCAGGGTCAAAATCCTGAAGGTAACACCTACACAACTCATAGAGCATGGGAAATTCAAGCTGGCTTTGACTTAACCATCAGACAAGAGAATGCAAGAGTTGTGTTAAGGCTGAGCGTTATCATAACTAGGTGGAGGCTAAAAACTTGTTAAATCAAATCATAGATATTCCTGGATTGGGGGAGTGGATATAAGAAAACACGGGGAATCTTAGGTTTAAAAAAAATACAAGAAAGAAATAAAAAGCAGGGGATGAAGTTAACAAGGATGTTAGAGCATTTTGGGCATGTATTATAATAATCCTAATGTAAATTATGCATTTATAATATTGTCAAAATACACATTTATGTCTATATGTGATATATACATATAATGTTAAAATAGTCAAAAATAAAAATCAACAACAATTTTCAGATGAGTTTGTTTTATTAAAAATATAATTTTAATGAAAACATCATTATGATTCACAGAGACAAAAATAATTACATATAAAACACCTATACAATATAGCAAAAACTAAATTAAAGACAAAACAGAAGATAATGACTGATACATATTTCTTTGAAATTTTATCTATAAAAATTAATTATAAATTTATGTAAACTGCATAAAGAAAGAGAGAAGGAAGGATGGATAAAGAAAGAAAACAAAGAAAGATGTCTTTTTAAGATCTAGCTTAGGGAGTTAACACTAATATTTTAAATTTAGTTTTTTTATACAATGCCTATATGATTTTTTCTTATTAAAAGTAGCATTTTCAACATTATGAATAATTTATGTATAAAATAATCTAATTCTCAATCTGGAAAAAAAAACCTATAGTGACTGATGCTTTGAGTAAAGAGAAGGAAGCCCTTTCTCTCTTCTCACAATGATACATGAGGGGAAATGAGTAAGTATGAGAGAAGGGAGCAGACAAAAACTCACAGAGGCTGCCATCTTGCTTTTTAGAACATAAAAGGAAGAATAAAAGGAAGGGAGGGAAAGGGAAAAGAGGAGGAAAGAAAGAATGAAGAAAGGGAGGAGGAAGGAAAAGATTAAGAGACGAAATATAGATGACAGATAATATCAAAGTGTTCAGTTCTAAATGATGAATATCATATAATATCTAAATGAGTATGAAATTGACAATCATTGAAATAAACCCAGATGAGAGATACTCTGTTCCTTATGAGCTCCTTAGGAGCAAAAGGAGGAAACTCAGGATATGCAGGAACTAGGAAATGATATATAAATGTCTACTTTCTATAAGGAGAGACTGTTGCTACAAAGACTCTTAATCACTCCAAACAAGGAAGGCCAGTGCAGCACATATGATAAGTAGTCAAGCAAGAATGATCAATGGCAGTGATCCCAAGGGGAAAAAAATGAATACATTGGTCTGTAAATGGGCATCAGGGGTGAAAATAATGGCATCAGTTGGACACTAAGTGCTGTGCACCAAGATGCTATTGGGCTCTGACTGGCAAGGAAGGCTGTGAAGGAAAGGTCATAGGTCAACATAAGGTCTCCTAACAAAGCTCCACTAGGGACCAAAGAGACTTGAGAATGCAGGTCTGTGAGCAGAACAGCATCGAATACTGTGACAGAATTGCTCAGCATGGGGAACAGCAAATCAAATCGGCAGAGTAGTGATATCATCTGCATCTGCTCCTCAGGCATTTTATTTTATTCATGTCCATGGGAAGACCACGATGCTTGATAGAAAAACTGGGAAGAGAATGTGCCATTGCCTCTGCGGTTGTGTTACAGCACTTCATCCACTGCAAACTCCTGCCCCTTTCAGGAATCTACGGAGGAAAATTCTTCATTTCCGTTAATCTCACATTTGTCTAACTTTTTAATTTTTATATTCAACTTTTAAAGGAGTCACATGACGCTTCTTATCTCTGTGTTTATGGGATGAATTTTCTATCTTTGCTTCATGGACTTTAGGATACTAATTCACTTAAGAATTCTAGCTGTACCCCACCCGGGATCCATCCCAAAATCAGCCACCAAATGCAGACACTATTGCATATGCCAGCAAGATTTTGCTGAAGGGACCCTGGTATAGCTGTCTCATATGAGGCTATGCCAGTGCCTGGCAAATACAGAAGTGGATACTCACAGTCATCTATAAGATGGAACACAGGGCCCCCAATGGAGGAGCTAGAGAAAGTACCCAAGGAGCTGAAGGGGTCTGCAACCTATAGGTGGAACAACAATATGAACTAACCAGTACCCCCAGAGCGCCTGTGTCTAGCTGCATGTGTAGCAGAAGATAGCCTAGTCAGCCATCACTGGGAAGAGAGGCCCCTTGGTATTGCAAACTTTATATGCCCCAGTACAGGGGATAGCTAGGGCCAAGAAGCGGGAGTGGGTGGGTAGGAGAGCAGGGCTGGGGGGGGGGGCGTATAGGGAACTTTTGGGATAGCATTTGAAATGTATATAAAGAAAATATCTGACAAAATTTTTTTTAAAAAAAGTTACTAGCTGTAGTAACTACACTGGAGATGGCAAGAACATGTGCATCTGCTAGAGTACTTTGCTTTGGAGATGATCAATGCTCATCTAAAGTATCAGGAAAGTTTTTACAAGATTATGTCAATATGGTAGCTGATAACAAGATAAGACCTGTGTTGAACCTATACATAGCTTTTGTTCTTCTTCATTTAGTAATGATATCAATAAAGAAGATAACAGAGAAGGGGGCAGGTTTTTACATTCTCAGGGAGCCTGGTAAAGCCTATATGATAATGGATACTCTATTAATCAGATGACAAACTACTTGGTGTGTTTCAAGACAATGACAAACTCTTTCTCAAAGAAAACATATGGCCTCCTTCAGACTTATACCCATTATTGTCCTCTGGCCCCGATGTATGCACTAATGAACATGCATAGGCATATGAATACATACAAAAATGATATATGCATTGTTTTTTACCCTTGTAGAAGAGAAAATGTAAATATTGAAAATCTAGAAGTTTTTATTGATATACTTTCTTTTGCAAATCTAGACACCTAAAGATATATTAATACATATTTGTTTGCATTTAATTGTTTACAATGTGGTTTAGATGTTTTAAGTAAATCAGCTCAAAGAGCTACAATGAGATCATCTTTGTTTCACATAAATAGAATTAAGAAAATGCTTGAAAATAAATTATATTTACCTTAAAGTTTTTAAGGGAAGGGGAATGTATTGTGTACATTTCATACTAATATCTAAATTATGAGTTATTGATATACCTGAAGAATTAATATAGCTCACTCACTTGAAGAATATTTCAAGAGGAAATGATCAACCATGAAACAAGATGCAGAAGCATGAACAAACAGAACATTCCAGAATTAATAGAAAACTCATGATACTGTTGTTTAAGAAAGAGTTGCTACATTATTCACCTATTTTACTTCTATAACAGAATACTTGATTGGATTGATTCTTAAGAAGGAAATGATTTATTTTGGCTGACAGTTTCAGAAGTTTCAGTCTGTGTTTTGTTGATTCTATTGAGTGTGTTTTTTTCATGAAGCAGAAAGAAGAGCAAGAGGAAAGAAGTAGAATAAATGGGCTTACTTTATAGCAGAAAGAAACACTGCAAGAGAAAATGAAAGTACAATGAACTCGCTTAACATCACTCTGCCTATTTCCTAACTTCCTCCCTTTTGTCTCCATTTCCTAAAATTTCTACCAACTCCCAATAGAACCAGGGGAAAGTGATCAAGATTTTAACAAGTGAGTGAATGGTTCCCCCACCTGCTACACACCTAGGTTGCCTGTTTCTATTCTTTCTGCTGGCTCTCGGGGCTGCAGTCCTTTCCCCCCACCCAATACCAGACCATGTTCCACTCTCCCCGCTGCTCTATCCCTGTTCCATCCCAGGTCCTCTCTCCTGTTGGGCCCCATTGTGTCCCAGATTTGGGCCTTGAGGACAAACCAAATGTTGGGTCCCATTTTGGCCCTGGTTTGAGCCTTGAGGACAAACCCAAGGCTGGCTCCTGTTTTGAGACCTGTCTCAGTCACTTCCTTATCTGGATGACTCATTAAGACCTGTTTAGCCCTGACTGTCTCTGCTCCATTGTTGCTAATGTAGAGCTTAGTCTTTGGCCTTTTAAGACACCCTTCCCCACCTCCTACTTCATCTTACCCTACCAAAAATCCCCCTCCCTATGTTCAAAATTTATAAAAGCAAGAGGATGATGCTAGGAAGTTGAGTTCCTGCTTTGACAAGACTCCCAGATCTGTGTGTTTCTTTTGGGCCATTGACACTCAATACTCACCATCCCACTCAGCCCCAAATAGACCCCAGTAGGACCTCTGGCCTGGAACTGCCGGCAAGGAGCCAGCAACCTCTTTCCCTCCCCTCTTGTGGTTGCTTTCTTCTCTCTCCCATGTGGGATTGAGGCATTCTCACTTGGGCTTTTCAGCTTGTTGACCATATTGAGTTCTGTGGACTATATCTTGGATATTCTGTACTTTTTTTATTGGGTGGGGGCTAAAATCCACTTTTTAGTGAGTAGATACCATGTATGTCCTTTTGGGTCTGAGTTACTGCACTCAGGATGATATTTTCTAGTTCCATCCACTTGTCTGCAAAACTCAGGATGTCCTCCTTCTTAATAGCTGTGTAGTATTTCATTGTGTAATTGAACCACCTTTTCTGTATCCATTCTTCTGTCGTGGGACATCTGGGATGTTTCCAGCTTCTGACTATCATAAATAAGGCTGCTATGAACATAGTGGAACATGTGTCCCTGTGGCAAGGTGGGGCATCTTTTGGGTATTTTCCCAAGAGTCATATTGCTGGGTCTTCAGGTAGATCTACTTCTAATTTTCTGAGGAACTGACAGATTGATTTCCAGAGTGGTTGTACCAGTTTGCAATCCAACCAGCAATAGAGAAGTGTTCCTCTTTCTGCGAATCCTTGCAACATGTGCTGTCACCTGAGATTCTGATCGTAGCCATTGAGATTGGTGTAAGGTGGAATCTAAGGGTTGTTCTGATTTGCACTACCTGGGAAGTGAGAGACTCTCAAGACTCAAAGGGAGGAACCCTAGATAAAATGCCCTACGTGGGCATGGGAACTTGTAGAGCCCACCTCTACCAGAAATACAGGGCATGTATCCACTTATCAGTGAGTACATATTGTGTGAGTTCCTTTGTGATTGTGTTACCTCACTCAGGATGATGCTCTCCAGGTCCATCCATTTGGCTAGGAATTTCATAAATTCATTCTTTTTAATAGCTGAGTAGTACTCCATTGTGTAGATGTACCACATTTTCTGTATCCATTCCTCTGTTGAGGGGCATCTGGGTTCTTTCCAGTTTCTGACTATTATAAATAAGGCTGCTATGAACATAGTGGAGCATGTGTCCTTCTTACCAGTTGGGGCTTCTTCTGGATATATGCCCAGGAGAGGTATTGCTGGATCCTCCGGTAGTACTATGTCCAATTTTCTGAGGAACCGCCAGACTGATTTCCAGAGTGGTTGTACAAGCCTGCAATCCCACCAACAATGGAGGAGTGTTCCTCTTTCTCCACATCCTCGCCAGCATCTGCTGTCACCTGAATTTTTGATCTTAGCCATTCTCACTGGTGTGAGGTGGAATCTCAGGGTTGTTTTGATTTGCATTTCCCTGATGATTAAGGATGTTGAACATTTTTTCAGGTGCTTCTCTGCCATTCGGTATTCCTCAGGTGAGAATTCTTTGTTCAGTTCTGAGCCCCATTTTTTAAGGGGGTTATTTGATTTTCTGAGGTCCACCTTCTTGAGTTCTTTATATATGTTGGATATTAGTCCCCTATCTGATTTAGGATAGGTAAAGATCCTTTCCCAGTCTGTTGGTGGTCTTTTTGTCTTATAGACAGTGTCTTTTGCCTTGCAGAAACTTTGGAGTTTCATTAGGTCCCATTTGTCAATTCTCGATCTTACAGCACAAGCCATTGCTGTTCTGTTCAGGAATTTTTCCCCTGTGCCCATATCTTCAAGGCTTTTCCCCACTTTCTCCTCTATAAGTTTCAGTGTCTCTGGTTTTATGTGAAGTTCCTTGATCCACTTAGATTTGACCTTAGTACAAGGAGATAAGTATGGATCGATTCGCATTCTTCTACATGATAACAACCAGTTGTGCCAGCACCAATTGTTGAAAATGCTGTCTTTCTTCCACTGGATGGTTTTGGCTCCCTTGTCGAAGATCAAGTGACCATAGGTGTGTGGGTTCATTTCTGGGTCTTCAATTCTATTCCATTGGTCCACTTGTCTGTCTCTATACCAGTACCATGCAGTTTTTATCACAATTGCTCTGTAGTAAAGCTTTAGGTCAGGCATGGTGATTCCACCAGAGGTTCTTTTATCCTTGAGAAGAGTTTTTGCTATCCTCGGTTTTTTGTTATTCCAGATGAATTTGCAAATTGCTCCTTCTAATTCGTTGAAGAATTGAGTTGGAATTTTAATGGGGATTGCATTGAATCTGTAGATTGCTTTTGGCAAGATAGCCATTTTTACAATGTTGGTCCTGCCAATCCATGAGCATGGGAGATCTTTCCATCTTCTGAGATCTTCTTTAATTTAAAACCTAGGATACCCACGATATAAGATACAATTTCCTAAACACATGAAACTCAAGAAAAATGAAGACTGAAGTGTGGACACTATGCCCCTCCTTAGAAGTGGGAACAAAACACCCATGGAAGGAGTTACAGAAACAAAGTATGGAGCTGAGATGAAAGGATGGACCATGTAGAGACTGCCATATCCAGGGATCCACCCCATAATCAGCTTCCAAATGCTGACACCATTGCATACACTAGCAAGATTTTACTGAAAGGACCCAGATGTAGCTGTCTCTTGTGAGACTATGCCGGGGCCTAGCAAACACAGAAGTGGATGCTCACAGTCAGCTAATGGATGGATCACAGGGCTCCCAATGGAGGAGCTAGAGAAAGTACCCAAGGAGCTAAAGGGATCTTCAACCCTATAGGTGGAACAACATTATGAACTAACCAGTACCCCTGAGCTCTTGACTCTAGCTGCATATGTATCAAAAGATGGCCTAGTCGGCCATCACTGGAAAGAGAGGCCCATTGGACACGCAGACTTTGTGTGCCCCGGTACAGGGGAACGCCAGGGCCAAAGGGGGGGAGTGGGTGGGTAGGGGAGTGGGGGTGGGTGGGTAAGGGGGACTTTTGGTATAGCATTGGAAATGTAAATGAGCTAAATACCTAATAAAAAATGGAAAAAAAAAAAAAAAGAAATACAGGGCATCAAGTGAGGAATGGGGTTGCCATCTGACAGTCAAAACTCTAACCCATCATTGTTCCTGTCTGAAAGAACTGCAGGGATGGAAATGCAGAGGAGACTGAGGAAAAAATGGTCCAGTAACAGGCCCAAAGTGAGATCCAGCTCAAGGTGAGGTGGAGGTGGGGCTCAAGGCCTGACACTATTACTAAGGCGATGGAGCACTTACACAAAGGGACCTATCATGACTGCCCTCAAAAAGAGCCAACAAGCACCTGAATGAGCAAGATGCCCATATTTGCACCCAACCAATGAAAAGAAGATGCTGACTCTTGTGGTTGAATTAGGGAAAAACTAGAAGAAGCTGAGAAGGAGGGCTACCCTGTAAAAGGACCAGCAGTCTCAAGTAACCTGGTCCCCTGGGATCTCTTAAACAATGGACCACCAACCAGGCAACATACATTAGCTGATATGAAGTCCCCAGCACATATACAGCAGAGGACTGCTAGGTCTGGGTTCAGTCAGAGAAAATGCCCCTAACCTTCAAGAGACCAGAAGCCCCAGGGAGTTTACAAGTCCGGTGTGTGTGGGGTGGGGTGGGGGTGGGACATCCTTCTGGAGACAGTGGGGTAGGGAGGTGGTATGAAATGTGGAACAGTCAGAGAGTGAACCTGAAGAGGAATAAAATTTAGAGTGTAAAAATAAATAAATAAATAAAGTAAGTAAATGGATTTATCCTAAAAGTTGTTACATGGGATGTTGGACAGGGATATGTGAAAAAAAAAAAAAAAGTAGACACAGTTACAATAGTCTTGAAGAGAAATGCTACTAAAATAGGCAAAAAGCAATGGAGGGGATTATGATTTTAGTCATAGTTTCATGCTGATAACAAGAGAATATCTGTGGTCATATTTAGAGGAAGGAGAACGCAGAATTTAAATCTTTTTAAATTACATTGGATAAAAATGAAGAGCTACTTGTGGAGAAATGGAGAAATGGAAATGAGACTATTTAGTTGAATAGTGACTTGTTCATACAAATAGGGTAATAACAGAAATTTTGATCAATATTAAATATACAAATAATCCATTTTGAAGCTATAATAAAAAACATTGTGGTAATTTGGGTGAGAATGGCTCCCATAGGTTCATATATTTCAATAACTCATGCCCACTTGGTGGAGATATTTGGGAAGGATTAAGAGGTACAGCCTTGTTTGAAAAAGTGTGTCACTTTTGAGATTCCAAAATGGTATGTCATTCTGAATTAACTCTTTCTGCCTTCTACTTAAAAATCAAGGTATGAGGTTTCGGGTACTACACCAGCACCATGCCTGTTGGCTTGATGACATGTTCTTCCCCATAATGGTCATGGACTACGACCATCTGAACCTGTAAGACCCATATTATACAGTTTCTTCTTAAAGTTTTCTTAGTCATAGTGCCTTAGCATAGTAATAGAAAAGTAATTAGGATGCTTATGCACCCATTTATATCTTTTTCCAACACAAGAATATTCAATAAAACACATGAGCCTTTTAATTTGTGTTTGAAATTTTCATTTATATAAGCAATGTGTCTTGATCAAATCTATTAAATATTGACATTTTATTATTTTGCTGTGGTTCTTGAGAATCTTTTTCAAAATTTTGGCTAAATTTCCTTCAAATACAGAGCTTTAGTAGGGCTGAAACATTTGGGCATATCCACTTGATTAAAGTTACAGATAGCACTGGATAGCTGGTTTGATTTTAATTTCAAATGAGAGAGTTTCTTGTGTCAGATTTGTGTCTCTCAATAATAATCACCAAGACTGTGAAATCATTTTCTTAAGAAAAATGAGACTATTTAAAGAATCTTCTCTCTGTCCCAGAATACTTATATTTCCTTTTGGGTCACTTTTGTGGCCTAAATTAGAAAAACTATCACCATATACTTTTTTCTAATGGTAGTCTATATAGTTGCACCTTATGAGGATGCTGTTTTGTTGTGTTTGTTCATATTTAGTCACCAGGGTGTTGACTACTGAAAGTTTATGTGATTACTAAGTCATTTGTGTATGTATTTCACTTAAACAGATTTTTAAGGCATAACCTCCCTACTCAGTATTTCTCCTTTGTTCTTCAATTCTGAGACTCCTCAACACTCCACAAGAGTTTTGTATTTGCTGGCCTCTGGAGAAGATAGAATGTGATTCATGTCCTGAGTCCTGTTTTCTCCTCTGAATTTGAGTATTTCTAGTACCCTGTCCACACACTCTTGTTTGACTTTACTCTGCTCTCCTATATCAATCATTACAATGGAAGGGCAGCTGGTAGGACTAATGAATGAATTATCTACTTATGTTTCCTGAACATCTGTAGAATTGAGGCTCACAATCTTTGGGACAAAAAAAAAAAAAAAAAAAAAAAAAAAAAAAAAAAAAAAGGATGAAGTGCCATTTCTGACCCTTGGGGGCTCTGGAGTAACACTATGTACTTTGCTAAAAGAACATCCTCAAATGTGAAATTGGATCAATGAATTCCTCCTCACCGTGCTCATGGGAAGATAAAACAAGACAGTAAATGCGAAGCGCTCAGCACAGTGCCTGGCACACAGTAAGTGCTTCATAAATGTTAACTGCTGCCAATAAAAATGATGACTGCAATTTCAAAACTGGCCTGTGAAAGGTGGAAATAATGTGACTTAGATCAGAAAAGCATGAAGGTCCTCGGGAAAGTGGAACAACATGCACAGCCATAGAGACAGCTGAGGAGAGGGGTCCATTTGGGCTGGTAGAAAGATAACGCAAAGAGCAGAAATTATAACATTTATTTAATTGCATCTTCATCTCTCACCATAGAAGGGACTCAGAATGAATTATGTATCTGTTGAGAAGAATTCCAGGTTTAACATTCCCCACCTTACCCAAATTACCCTCAGCCCTTGCTAAATTAGTAAAGGCACAGAATATTCCTGTATAACCAGTCCCTCCTATTGGACTCCCTACTCTATTTACAGGTCCGCTGCAGTGCACAAAATTCTCTCACAATGTGATCCAGATGCTGTTCTAATTCAGCCCTCTTTCTCTCTCCTCCTTTTCCTCTCCACATTGTCCAAGTGCTAATAATAATAATTCAATTTAATAACATCCATCCTCACAGAGTACTCAAGCCCATCCGGTCCTCAAGGACACCTAACCCTTCCTGGGCTCACCTCTCAGTTTCTTTATCACACTTGAAGCACATCATAAACCACATCTTCCCCAGACCTTGTCATAAAGGGTGAAACCGACATTGCAGGAACGAAGTCAGGAAAATACAACCTTGAACTGTTTTATCTCCTCTCCTCCCTGCCCTTCTCCTCCCCCTTGCCTTTGCCTCATCTCTTTGACCAGTACTTTTTTCTTAGTAGCCCGAAAAAAAAGAGAGGGTGGGAGAAAAGCTTAAACTCTCATTCCCAAAGGGATACCCTGTAATGGTTCACTTTCTGTTTGGCAATTGAAGCCCAATTTCGTATGAATGATACTCAGCATGGAGAGCTGCCTCAACAGCCATTAATTTGCTAATAGAAATCGGTTTTTTGATGATGCAGGTCAGAACGAGGGCCTCCAGTTTGTGGATAAAGAAAATGAAATATGAAATGTTAATATCTTTTACACAGCAAAAAAATGCATAGGAAAATACAGGGTAAGAATGTATTTACCTAGTATTTAGACCTATGAAAATTTTAGAGTTACAAAATATGAGGAAACACTAAATAATGGGAAGTTATGAACAGCCAAAATAATTACAATGAAATGTTATTAGTTAGATACACTCATGCATTTGATTCCTGACACTCATGTGAGATTCCTTCAGTTTTAAGTGACAATTGTTAACAACTTTGTGTATTTACCTGCTAGTAAAATAAAAATCCTAAATCTAAAGAATTACTAAAAGTATTAAGAAATCTAACATTAATAATGTAAAATATTAAGCATAAAATACACAATACAGATTCTTATTAAATCTTTATTTTCAATATTTAAATCTTCACTGAAAAAATAAACCTCTAAGAGATCATATCATTTAAGCAAGATCATACACTGGGGTCAAGGCAAAGGTATATTATTACCTATATGTATATAACGCTTTACCCTGAATGTCTGAAAACACAAGAAAAATATAAATATTATGGTATTTGGTATAAACTCATGTGTAACTACACAGTGAAGATTTAAAGAAAAGTGAAATAGAAAAGCATTCATTCTGAAACTCAAAATCCTAGAGAGGGGCAGAACTTGAGCTGTAAATTAAGCCTGAATGACAACCTATGGAGAAAGTCTGGGCCACAGGCATACTATCTACCAGATACTATATGTCAGTATCTACCAGCTATGACTCAAGTCTTTTCTCATGGCATCTCCATCATACTTCACTTTTTACCAGGGCCCACTTTCTAACACATTTCTATGGACCTACATAGTCTATAACCTGACACTGTGGGATCAATTGTGTCTGATATCATAGTCCATTAGAGCAGAGAGGACCCTTTAAGACAAAGACAATATGCTAGTAAGGTCACACCTGTGAATGATTCAACCAGTTTTTCTGCTTTCTGTGAACACAGAAGAGGCTCACCAGAAAAAATTATTGCAATAGTTTGTGGAAGCTACAACTGGGAAATCAGGTTAGGAGAAGAGCATTGTGAGAGTGAGGTGCAATCCACTGACATATCATAGTGCAGGGACATACATAGTGGACACTGTTATGTGTAGTCCTCATTGATGGCACAGTTATAGAGTGGCCTCCACTTATCAGTTCCAGGAACCCATCTGGGAAATTTGTGTTTATTTTCCTGAAATTTAGTGTTCTAGAGTATCAAAGATCCTGGTTCCCAAAAAGAGAAAACTCCTCACTGGAGATTTGGTACATATCTCATTAAATATTGGCTATCGTTCCCCTAAACAGCACTCTAAATGTGTTGTTGCTATTGATTGCTGCCCAAGGCAAATGATTCTCGTCACCTAGATGACGCAGAATGCTGATACCCAATGCAGGCTAAGGATGATGTATGCTGTCAAAGCCATTCCTTTGAGCACTGATGGCATCGTAGGCTCAATTTTGAGAAGCATTGATTGCATTCCTAAACGTAGCCGTAAAGGTAACTTGTAGGGCATGTGGGACCATGCTAGCAGACAGGAATAAGAACTGGTTAGGATGAGTTAGCACAGACCCTGGGGATCTCAGAGATTTGAGACTGGCAGAAGGGGAGCTGCTTCCTACTAGTCTCTGGTCCTGCTCTAGAACAATTAGCCAGGACACCCCACTGAGAGGCTCATAGGCACTCAGTCACTTGGCATAACATCTAGAATACTTCCCCATGATACGGACGCATTTTGATATCCTAAGCCTTCAGCCAATGACCTTCCTTTCATGGGTATTCCTTCCTCTAAGAGGTATATAACCCTCTCTTCACCCCAATAACGTATATGCATTTATGTCCACCACCAAATAAAGCAATATGAGCGAGGAAGGATCATCTCAAAGTGATGCTTCAATAAGGATGGCTGCAGAGGACGCCTTTGCCTAAAAAGCTATAGTGCCTAAAACTCCTGAAGAAGGCTTTCTCTTTTCCAGTCCTTCCAGTACTCACATACAACTGGCTGAATCCTGTTATTCCTGGGATCTACCTCCCCTTCTTTGTCTGGTGCCAGCTACCCAGATGGGAAAAGTCAGCCAGAGACCCCCCTGTTTTGCCTTCCCTTTCCTGGCAGTAGACTAGGTACTCAGACAGGAGAGCAGGAACCACAGCATTTGTCCCATATTGCCACTGTTTCCCCTTCTGGTTGTAAGATGGGAAACACAGGCTGTGAACTCTCCCTTCTGGATTTGTCCTGCCTCCTTTGAGCAGCATGCAGGTGGTACCGGGGCACCCCCAGCAGATAGGCAGGCCTCTGTATGATAAGAACTCGATTCCACTCAACCAAATTCTACATCTCCACATGAAAAGAGGTTCATTCATGACGTGGGGGATCTTATTTTTATTCTGCAAAGTACATCTGTGGAGCTAGTTAAGGTAAATGAGTGGGTACTGTGGTTTTCCATTTGGATCTCTGTCTTTGTGATGCTTACTAATTCAGATATTAGAAGTGTTAACCAGTCTGCAACCCCATAGGAAGAACAATATCAACCAATTGGAGCTCCCAGGGTGTAAACCACCAACCAAGGATTACACATGGAGGGACCCAAGCTGTATATGTAGCAGAGGATGGCCTTGTCGGGCATCAATGGAAGAAGAGGCCCTTGGTCCCATGATGGCTCAATGCCCCAGTGTCAGGGAATATGAAAATGTGGAGGAGGGAGAAGGTGGGTGGGGGCACAGCCTCATAGAAGCAGGAGGAGGGGAGATGAGTTTCTTCGAGGGGGGATATCGGGAAAAGGGATAACATTTGAAATTAAATAAATAAAATATTCAATAAAATAATAAGTGTTAACCACTGAACTCTGTCAGTTTCATGTGCCTCTTAATACCCATCTGTTGAAAATAATTACCTTATATGGGGCCCAATCATGTCCTACAGATAGGCCACAGCAATCTCTAATAAAACTGGGTTAAAGGGAAACTTAGAAACAAGCAAACAAAAAAGTTAGAGTGGACTTTCCTTTGCACTGGGAATGGGAAGAGAGTAACAATGGTTGGCATTGGCATAGAATGGTGACAGGAGTTAAAGTGACCTCCTACAAAAAGCCGGGCAAAGTCCAGGAATAAGAAAGTCTTCCTCTTACTCCTCCCGTGATGTTCATCAAACACCATGATTCACATGGATGCTCAGTCTTTGAAGATGTCTTATTGAACTTCAGCACCTGTTTAGTCAGCCATTTCCACTGTCATGTCCCAGTTCAGATCTCTCACCATGCATGTGTAGAGCTATCACTTGTATATGTACATATCCTGCTCCTGTACGCATTATTAACACATGCTGCTATTTATCATACACTCTGATTACACAACTCCTGCTTTCTCTGGCTTGTCAAGATGAAGTACTATAGTGATTCTGCAAGTGCCCAAAATGACATCTCTGGTGATAATTGCATTAATTTGGAAGCTCTGAAGGTTGGGATGAAATTTGTTCAGGACCCCTGGTGTGGCTCTGAACTGCATTGTTCCACAGAGAAGAAGACACCCTATAATCTCAGTGAAAGCACAAGGGCAGCAAAATGATATTGTTTAGAAACTGTTCAGTGTAATAGCCACTGTGTCAGCTGCCTTGTCAGCCTTTCTGCCAGCAACAAAATGTTGCGGGGTGGGGGTGGGGGTGGGGTGGGGGGGATGAAACATATCTGTAAAAAGCAAGATAATTAAAACATTTGAATGAGGCAGGGGCAGGGGCTCGAGCTACCAAAGCAAAGGCTTTGTTTTCTAACAAAGGAAGTGATTCAGGAATTGATGTAGGCAGTACTCAAGAGAGTTTGGTATGCTACAGGGAGAGAAAACATGGTCCATGGGTACCTAAACTGCATAGTTCAGTGAGTGAGCAGTCATCATTTGATTCAGTCTTTAATTTCTAAATATTAACAAGATAGATTGGCAAAAAATGCATAATGTATATATTTCTATCCATGTTGGTATCAAATTATAGTCAATCCTACATAAAAGCAATGTTACAAGAACAGTGGGTAAGAATGAAAATGAAAATATATAAATCAGATATCTTTGGATCTTCTTATAGCAAGAACAGGAACAAACTATCAAGTTCAGGAGCTTACTGGTCTAGAAATTTAATGGGCTTGATTAGGACTGAGACTATCCATTGCTTCAGACATAAACATGGATATTTAGAAGGCAGTTGGAAGGAGGAGACAGGCAGTAAGAAAGAGGGGACATTGCCAGACCGCAAATTAAATTGATCAAGAGTGATTTTTAAAAAGGGACTTGGATTGTTATACTCAAGAACTGTCCTTAATGAATGGTATCATTTTTCATGATAAAAACAAATTTGTGTCAGGCCTTACTGTTTGGAAATAAAATATTAATTAATATTTCAAATTATTCTTCTTGGAATGACTATTTTATTGGAAAATATAAAAGGAAAGTGAGAGAAAGGTACAGCCTTCAGGTATGGAATTTAGCTATTGACTATGTGAGGAAGTCAACATTGTAATCAACAACTTCTCAGAGTAAAAATCATTGAAATACCTCTAAATATCTACTTCATGTTTAGGTGCCTAAGAAAGCAAGGAATTCAAAACTATAAACATCTTATTAGAGGATTGGCATACAAAAGTTACTAAAATATCTTCAGTCATACTTGGAGTTAAATAAACACATGATTATAATTCTAAAATAAATCTATAATTCAAGCATTAGGAACACTTAACAACACAATTCATATTGAAAGTACCAAAATAAATGCATTGTGTTCTTAGATAAATACATGTTAGCCTTGCTTTAGAAATATAGTACTCTTAAATTTTAATTATGACATCATTGTCATTCGTTTAAAAATTATAAAACAAAACATGCAAAAAGAAAACTAGAAAGTATCTAAATGAAAGTTTATACAAATAAAATGTGACAGAGAATAACATAGTAGAAGAAAAAGTTAGTGATTTGGAAAATACAGAAAACAACATAAAAATAAGACATGTCAAGTTTTATGAATATAGAGTTGAGAAATACAGATAAATTGCTAATTGATACATATTTTGTGAGTCATAAAATCAGAAAAGAGAGAAAATAGAATAAAAATAATATTTGTGGATGATGATAATTTTTTTCCTAAATTAAAGGACCATTAGACAAAGATAGCTATGGAAACAAATTGAATCTCTAGAAAAGAGCAAAAGAATACATATTATAGACACCTTATGCTAAAGATACAAATTACCTAAATCTAATATCTAAATGTCATAAATATTTAAGATTTATTTCATTTATTCAGAATGGAAGCAATTTTTTTTCATTCTCCATTGGATGGACTACATATCAGTCTAATATTTTCAACACACTGCCATAATTTTATACAGACAACCAAGAGAGTCAAAAGGAAAAAAAAAGCGATTAGTATGATTTAGTAATATACTTTCATCACAATAATTATCTAAGACTATACTCATGCACAGTACCAGAAGGGAGGTGTACACAGAGAAATCCTGTCTCAAAACATAACTAAAAATATTGATAGATGGAGATGATGGAGATGAATCTACCTCTAAAATACCTGGCTGTACAAGATATACAAACCCTCTATTCATCACAAGCTGAAGAGAACACATTAATCATGCCACAGTTACAAAATGCAGAGAGAAAGAACAACTGTGTCACTGGAGGAAAACAAGAATAGCTGATAGAACGTCATCGCCAATAAGAGAAAACCGATTTGTACATATGTTTCCTTATGTAAAGAACTTATTTCCAACTCCTTAAATTATGATATCTCAAGATCCACTGAGTTAGTTCACAAAGCTCAGGCCAGTCATCTCCCAATAATTATCTACTCCAGAAAACTCTTTACAGACTAATAACTACTGAAGTGGAAAAGTAATCTGCCTCTGCCTTCTCAGAAAACACACAAAATCAACTTAGGTTATATATATATATACATATATATATATTCCTAAGATAACCTGAGTAAATATCCCTCACTGATTCTTCAAAGTCCTGAATTTCTGTAGAGAAGGAATGGTGGCATCTTCATACCCGTTCAGTGGGAGGTAGACCTTGGCTCTGTTCACTAACTGGAATCCTCTGTGCAGTTATTTATGGTCTCTCCTACCAACCTGAGGTATTTATTCTCCCTTCTGCACTGTCTTTGCAATTCTTTCAGCTATAGATGAAGCTCATCTGGCAGGAGAGTTGTTTGGGATGTTGTGATGGTTTGTATATCCTTGGACCAGGGAGTGGCACCATCTGAAGGTGTGGCCTTGTTGGAATGGTGTGACCTGGTTGGAGTAGGTGTGTCACTGTGGGTGTGGACTTAAGATCCTCACCCTAGTCCTCTGGAAGTCAGTCTTCCACTAGCAGCCTTTGCTTGAAGACATAGAACTCTCAGCTCCTCCTGAGTCATGCCTACCTGGATACTGCCATGCTCCCACCTTGATGATAATGGACTGAACCTCTGAACCTGTAAGCCAGCCCCAATTAAATGTTGTTTTTTATAAGACTTGCCTTGGTCATGGTGTCTGTTCACAGCAGTAAAGCCCTAACTAAGACAGAAATTGGTACCAGCAGAGTGGGTTATTCCTGTGACAATCTGACAATGTTTTGGGGAGGACTGTGGAAGGACTTTGGAACTTTGGGCTTGAAGGTTCCCATTTGTTGGGAAAGAGCTCTGTCAGATGTTTTGTAGGAGCTTGGAAGATAATGTTGAGAACAGTGCAGATGATGGAGGCCTGGCTTGTGAAATTTCAGAGGGAAAATTAAAGACTCATTTCAGGGCCATTGCTGTTTTGATTGTGAAGATTCTGTAGTTCTGGTTAGCTGGGGCTGAAGAATCAGCTGTGATTAACAAGATACCAGAACTACTAAAGCAAAAACTTTGCATTACTGGGACTATTGATGCTGGTTAGCTGGAGCTAAGAAATTAGAGGTGATTAAGAAGAGACCAGCATTATTGAGGTGACATCTTCTGGGAAGTGTTTTCTGAAAGCACAAAGAGGCTGTGTTCCAGAGATAGCCAAGGTTGTACTCCTGCTGCAGCGGGACTTGGTAATATGTAATGGTCACCCAGGTGGTACTGGTTTTGAAGGCATGAAGGGGTCACGCAGAGCAACTGAGGCTCGGCACTGTGAGAGGGCATGTAAGGCCATTGGTGAAGGTGCAGCCTCAGTTGCAATTGAAGGCCCAGGACTGAAGGGGTCATGCAGTGTTTTGGAGATGCCAGTACCATGAGATAACCACCAAGAGCAGCAGCAGCAGTGGAGTACAGGTATCTGGAGCCTAGAGGATGACACATATGCTACAAAGGGCATGGCTGGAGAAGTGACCCACGCTCTTGGAGGAGCCCAGAAGATCGTGAGTTGGATCCCAGACATTGGACGGTTGGAGATTGATTTTTGCTTTTGATTGTGACTGTGCCCTGATATTTTCCCTCTTGAAGGAAGAAACTGTTTTAGTGGAGCCCACAGTTAAGAGACTTTTAATTGTAAAAAGACTTTGAATTTTAAAAGTGATGGATATTTTAAAGAGATTGAAAATTTAAGAATATGTAAAGACTGTGGGACTTTTAAAGTTATTTAGATCTTGGAGATGAATAAGAATATAAGGGTTGAAGCTTACTAGTGATGTGTTTGTGTGTCAAGTTGACAAGGGGTCAATTGTACTGGCTAGTTTTGTGTCAACTTGACACAGCTGGAGTTATCACAGAGAAAGGAGCTTCAGTTGAGAAAATGCCTCCATGAGATCCAACTGTAAGGCATTTTGTCAATTAGCAATCAAGGGAGAAGGCCCCTTGTGGGTGGGACCATCTCTGGGCTGGTAGTCTTGGGTTCTATAAATGAGCAGGCTGAGCAAGCCAGGAGAGGCAAGCCAGTAAAGAACATCCCTCCATGGCCTCTGCACCAGCTTCTGCTTTCTGGCCTGCTTGAGTTCCAGTCCTGACTTCCTTTGGTGATGAACAGCAGTATGGAAGTATAAGCCGAATAAACCCTTTCCTCCCCAACTTGCTTCTTGGTCATGATGTTTGTGCAGGAATAGAAACCCTGACTAAGACAGATGCCTAACCATAACACATTTAAAACATAACTCCAAACTATTCTACATTTTCATGTAGAAATGATTCCACGCAAAAGACTTTGGATTTACTTCTTTTTGGTCTGCTCCATAGTGTGGTAATTTTGAACTTGATGCCCTTTAAAGATTTTATTACTTTGAATTAGTCTTCAAAAACTTTCTGTATGTATTTAGTAGTGGAATTTCAGTCACACCCTAGATTGGCAAAGGAATTCTTTACATTTTTACATTCTATTTGTAAAGGAATTTTACAATGGTAGAGGAACTTTTAACAAAATATTTCTAAAACATACACATAGACTGATATGCCATTGAACCAATAGACTTGCCTTCAGGATAGAAAAGCAGTTCAACACTAAGTTACACTCAATCCTAGTTTTACAGTTTTAGCTATCAGATATGGGGAAATGTCAAGAAGATGGTGCAACTCTATATTTATATTATTATGCAAATATTTATATTATATAATATAAAATATATAATATATGCTATATTATATATCATATATTATATAATACACATATATATTTTTATATTTTATATATTATCAATAGTCAATGTATTAAAGATCCTGTTATCAAGGAGAAGACATTTCTGAAAACTAAATTCAAGGCCTACATTATTTTGTTGGTGAATTGTACCAGTTGTTCACCTAAACAACATATCGATTTTATTTTATTGCTTCCAGAAAAATAGCAACGGGAAAGAACATTTTTGCCTCATCTGGTAGGCTAGTATTGCCCTGATTGCTGAGGCAATGAAAGCATAGCAAAGATCATAAACATACACACAAATTTCCTCCAGAAAATATTTACAGCCTGAATCCAATGACTCATAAAAATTAAATTTCATGGCCATGAAATGGAGTTGATACTGCAGATCTAAGCTAACATATATGTAAGTCACCACATTATCTTTCTAAAGAAGAAATGTAACAAGATTTCTGAAATCATGGGAGAAAATCTTTGTACAAAATACAGCAGCCATCATGTTGAAAATATCTCAACTTATTTAAAACAAAGAAATAACCTGACCAAAGACGTCTAGAAAACCTTTTAAACACTGGAGTGGCAGTCCATGTAACCACAGGATGTCAGGGAATATTCCACATGTGTTGAAACTATTATATACACTGTCTCCCCCAACCCAGTGCAGACACTCATTATATACCAATATATACCAACTCTCCCTTCTCTCCTTGTCATGGTATAAAGACCCTCACTTATGTCAGAGACCAATTACTTTACCAGAGGCCAGACCTGCATGCTGAACCCTAAACATCAGACCAGCTCTGTGGACATTTGGAAAAAGCCTTCTAGAAACCAGGCTAACATCCTGAATCACAGAGGACACCTGGCTAGATCAGAGGCCTTGAGCATTGCCAAGACTCCAGTTCTCATTTTGAGCAGAAACCCACTGTTTGACCTGAGAACATCCAGGCCTTGAGAAGTTCAAGTTCCCAACATGGGCAGGCTACCCAAGTTGGGGACTTGAACTTCTCATGGCCTGGATCTACCACAGGCTACTCCAGCCAGAACACCAGAAAGGAAAGAGAAACCATGGAAGAAAACATCCATCCCACAAAGACAAACCCAGAAGTCATCATGTAAACCTATAAGCATTCTAAATCCAAATACCTAAAAATCAGTGTAAGAATGCAATCAACAACACCTATTGCAATATGTTACCACCATATCCCAGACATCCCACTATACTGAGCACTGAATATTTCCACAGAGCTGAAGCATAAGAAAGTGACTTAAAAAACCACCTTATGAATGATAGAGGTCTTTAAACAGGAAATGAATACATACCTTAAAAAATTCAAAGAAAAGACAATCAATAAACTGGAGGAAATATATTTTTAAAAAAATCCTTATGTCCACAAAAGCCAAAAAACAAACAAACAAAAAAAACTCAAACAAACAAAAAACAACAACAACAAAAACCAAGGGAAATAGAAAGAATAAAGAAAACACAAACTGAAAGAAATGTGGTAATGGAAAATCTAGGTAAGTATAACCCCCCCAGCCTGAAGCAGGCTGATCCAGACCTTGACCTTGCTGCCACTAAGGAGATTACCTAGGGTGGAGCCTTCCTGCCTAGATGACTCTATTGTTCAGTCTCTGCCACTGTTCTCATTCAAGACACTGCTACCTGCTGAGAGGCCCCTGAGCTATTCCAGAGTCTACACCCTATCCTGCAGCTGGTTCCAGGCTCCAAGAATGGATTAGCAAGGGATGGCCTCCCCACCTTTATAAGCACAGTTTTCTATTAAACATTTGAGTTTTGATCAGGAACCTTGACTTAGCTCCATTTTTCTCTCAACCATCTATTTCTCTTTCAGCTCCAGTCTGCCTCCCAGGTGTACTCCCTTTCTTGTGAGCCGCAGGTGGGCTCACAATAGTCAAGTGAACAGGAAACACAAGTGTAAGCATCACCAACAAATTACAGGAGATGAAGACAAAAATGTCAGTCATTGAAAACATGATAGAAGAAACAGGTTCATCAGACAAAGAATATGTTAAATCTAAAAAAAAAAAAAAAATCATGCAGAAAAAATCCAGGAAATCTGGGATACCATCAAAAGACCAAATCAAAGAATAATAGGAATTAAAGAAGGAAAAGATTCCTACCTCAAAGGCCCAGAAAAGAAGTTTAACAATATCATAGAAGAAAATTTTCCTAGCCTAAAGAAGCACATGCACATGAAAGTATAAGAAGTTTACAGAAGACCAATAGATTAAACTAGAAAAGAAATTACTCGACCACATAACACACTAAGCACAGAGAACAAAGATATAATATTAAAAGCTGTAAGAAAAATAGTCCAAGTAACTAATAAAGGTATACCTATTACAATTACATCTGGCTTCTCAATGGAGACTACAAGCTAGAGGGCCTCACTATATGTGCTGCAGACTTTAAGAGACCGCAGATGTCAGCCTAGACTACTAAACCCATCAAAACTTTCAATAAACATACTTTGAGGTTACTCCAGTTGTGCCAAAACACTCACTAGAAAGATTTGCCTCATTTCATCTACAGACATAATATGGTCTAAAGAAAGGACACAATTACAGGTTAGGACAGCTTGATTCTGCCGAAACAGAGTAGGCTAGTCCTTAATAATCCTGTTTTTCTAAGTCTGTCGATGACCCTGGCCAGTAGGCTGAAGACCAATGTGCCAACATGATGAAGTAAGGGACTATCCAAGTGATCAGCAGTCTCTATAAATTGGCTAAGTTTTTGAAGCTGTATTAGGCTTCCAATATATTTTCAGTTAATATCAGTTGCTCTTGGATTTCTGATGGGGTTGAAAATCTACATAGTCTCCCAGCCAATCCAGGCTTTTTACTTTGAGAGGAACAGTTTTGAGAGGATGGTTTTCAGACAGCATTCAGTCTAAAGCCAAGATATAGCCAGGTGCAGAACTATAGTCTTTTAAGTAAGGATAGATGACAAAGGTTCTATTTAATTAACAAAGATGATGGACTAGGTATTAGGTCCCTTGTACTTTATAAATTACAAAATAGTAATAGTTATGTTCATTTATATCTGAGATAAAATAGGTTTTTAATTGGACAGAAAGGGGGAAATTTTGCGGACAGCCCTGGGGCTAATTATAGTTGATGTTAATTCCATTGTCCTGTGACTGGTTGTGAACCAGGAATGAGTCAGCACTCAGGTGATTTCCTGTAAACCTGCTTCCCACCATAATTTGTAAAATAAAGGAGAGATGTTGATTGGGTAGATAAAAGGAAAGATGTAGCAGAAGGTTGAGAGAGAGAAAAGAAGGAGAAAATGGGAGAGAGAGAGAGAGAGAGAGAGAGAGAGAGAGAGAGAGAGAGAGAGAGAGAGAGAGAGAGAGAGAGAAAAGAAGGAGAAAATGGGAGAGAGAGAGAAAAAAATGAAGGAGAAAATGGGGGAGAGAGAGTGAGAACACAGAGGAGAAGGAAGAAGAAGAAAAGTGGAACAGAAGCACATGGCCTGGAGAAACCACAAGATCTAAGGGTTTTCATAGATGTGAAAGATGGTACTATAGTGGTAGATCTGCCCAATCTAGGCGCACAGCATGTATTAATATTAATTGAGTTGTGTTTTCATTTCCAGGGCATATTTGGATTGGAGATTTTCTGCAACAACTATAGATGCAGAAAACAACATATTCCATGATATAGTCAAATTAAACCATATCTATCCACAAATCTAGCCTTATCTTAGGAACTAGAAGGAAACCCCAAGGCAAGGAGGTTAATTACACCCACAAAAACACATGTAATAAATAACCTTACATTTTCATAACCCCAAAAAGAACACACATACACACACATACACATTATTACCACCAACTTCAACCAAATATCAGGAATTAAAAATCCCTAATCATTATTATATCTCAATATCAATAGACTCAATTCCCTATTAAAAATACACAGATTGAAAGAATGAATGTGAAAACAAGAGTCATCCTTCTACTGCATACAAAATCCACACTTCCATATCAAAGTTAGACATTACCTCAGAATAAAAGATTGGAAAAGATTTTCAAAGCAAATGGTCCCAAGGAGACAGCTCATGTAGCTATTCTAATATCTAAGAAAACAGACTTCACACCAAAATTAATGAAAAGAAATGGGGAAAGACATTGTAAACCCATCAAAGTAAACAACTACCAAGATTACATTTCAATTCTCAGCATCTATGTCCCAAATGCAAGGGTACCCACATTTGTAAAAGAAACATTACTAAAGATTAAACATACATTGACCCTCACACATTGATAGTGGGAGACTTCAATACACAACTCTCACCAATGGGCAGGTTACCAGACATAAGCTAAACAGAGAAATAATAGAAGTAATAGATGTTATGAACGAAACGGACCTAAAAAATGTATAAATAAAAATTAACCCAAACACAAAGAATATACTCTTTTTCAGTACCTCAGGGAACCATCTGCAAAATTAGCCACATATTCAGGCATAAAGCAAGTCTCAAAAGATACAAGATTCTTGAAATATCCTGCTGCATCCTACCAGGCCAGGATGATATACAACTGGATTTTAAAAACAACAGAAACTACAGGAACTCATGGAAACTGAACAAATCTATATGGAATGACTATGGGTCAAGGAAGAAATAAAGATGGAAATAAAAGACTTTAGAATTCAATGAAAATTAAGGCACAATATGCCCAAAATTATGGGAATCGAGGAAAGCGGTGCTAAGAGGAAAGTTCATAGCACTATGTGCCTTCATAAAGAAACTGGACAGCTCTCATGCTAGAAACTTAACTGCACACCTGAAAGCTCTAAAGCTAAAAGAAACAAAAGCCCTAAAAAGATGTAGACAGCACGTGCAGCTTGGTCTTCACATGATCCTGAACAACCAGAATGGGAGCTATTCTAAAAGCTATTGCCTAAACATGGGATATGTTCTTCTAGCTGGGCTGCCTGGTCTGGCTGGTCTCAGTGTGAGCCAAAGCACTTAGCTCTGCAGAGACTTGAATTGCCAGTGTGGGAGGATAACCAGGACGCCCCCACCTACTCAGAGATGAAGCAAAGAGGGGAAGGATTGTGAGAACTGGTTATCGGTATGATGGCAATAAGCAGGATGTATAATGAATTAAGTAAAATATATAAAATTAAATTAAAAAATCAAAATAGACAAACTAAAAGATACATTGAGAATACAAAAATTAACAAATTAAAAAATTAACAGGGGTTATATAAGATACCATGGAAATCAAAAGAATCATTAGGTCATACTTCAAACAGCATACTATATAAAACTGGAAAATCTAAAAGAAATTAACAGGTTTTTGTTTGTTTGTGTGTTTGTTTGTTTGTTTGTTTGTTTGTTTTTGTTTCTTTTTGGTAGCTACACTAACGGAATTTAAATCAAGATCAGATAGCAATTTAAATAATCCTATAGAAGAAGTCATTAAATTTCTCCCAACCAAAGGAGCCCAGGGAGAGCTGGTTTAAGCTCAGAATTCTACCAGACTTTCAAACAATAACTAACACCAATACTCCTCAAATTATTCCACAGAAATAACATTGTGGAATTTATTGTTTTTGAGGCCTTGGACATCCTGATACACAAACCACATAAATATTTAACAAAGGGAAAGAAAGAAAATTACAAACTAATTTTCTTATGAACATTGTTGCAAAAATACTTAAAAAATATTATAGTTGCAAACAGATTTCAACATGATACAAATCATTCAACATGATCAAGTGTGCTTTATCCCAGAACTGCATTAATGATTCAACCTAGAAAAATATGTCTATGTAATCCATCATATAAAAAAAAAAAAACTAAAAAAAAAACCCACATAAATGTCTCATTAGACTCTGAAAAAGACTTTGACGGAATTCAACACCACTTCATGATTTGGAGAGATCATGGATACAAGGAACATAATTAAATATCATGATTGCCATTTGCAGTAACCCATTTGTAGTAAGGCTAACACCAAATTAAATAAGTTCAAAGCAATTCCACTAAAGTCAGGAACAACACAAGGCTATTAGCTCTCTCCATATTTATTCAATATAATACTTAAAGTTCTAGCTAGAGCAATAAGACAACTAAACGATAGCAAGTTATTCAAATTTGAAAGGAAAAGGTCAAAATATCACTATTTACAGATGATACGATTATGTACATAAGCAATTTCAACAATTTTATGAGGAATCTCCTACATCTGAGAAATACCTTCACTTAAGATATTGGATACTCAGTTAGCTAAAAGAAAAAAGAAAAAGAAAAAAGAAAAAGAGAAAAAAGAAAAGAAATCAGCGCAGAATCGGCGGGCACACCCAGAGTCCCCAGAGGACTCTCCACGAATTCTTAGGATCACTGGTGAGCTGAACACAACATTGGTTCCAATCCAATCGAACAGGATCTGAGACAACATTTGGGAAGCAGAAAACCGGCCTGACCAGGGGCACAAGTCCTTTCCAGTTGGCACCAGCATAGAGTCACCTTGGGCACGGAGTCTGCAGGCACCCCCACAGTCCCTAGAGGACTCTCCACTGGATCTTAGGATCACTGGTGAGTGGAAAAAAACATCAGTTCCAATCCAATTTTGACGGGCCTGTGACAGCAGGAACAAGGACACTGGAGCCCTTCCTGACCAGAGGCTCAGGTTCCTTTTGATCAGTTCTGGTTGACCTTGGTTTTGAACAGACCAGACAGCTCCACAGTCCTCAAAGGAGACACCATTTCAAGGCATTGTAACATTCCCAGGATCTTAGGACAATGGGATCCCAGGATAACGGGAGCTGGGTCACACCAGTATTTCAGGATCTCAGAGGAGCTTGACTGCCAAGAACTCTGACATACCCAGAATCTCAGGTTCACAGGAGCCCACAATCAAAGGATCACAGAGAAAGCTGGACTCTGAAAAGTCCTGAATCAACTGGGATTATAGGAAGGACAGGGTCCAATCAGATATATTGAGGGCAGCAAGCACTTGAGATAATCAAATGGCAGGGGGCAAACATAAGAACAGAAGCAACAGAAACCGAGGTTACTTGGCGTCCTCATAACCAAACTCTCCCACCATAGCAAGTCCTGGATACACCATGACACCAGAAAAGCAAGACATGGATCTAAAGTCACTTCTCATGATGATGATGGAGGACTTTAAGAAGGAAATACAGGAAAACACAGGTAAACAGGGAGAAGCCTTTAATTCTTTAAATCACAAAAGTCCCTTAGAGAGTTACAGGAAAACACTACCAAACAGGGGATGGAATTAAACAAAACCATCCAGGATCTAAAAATGGAAGTAGAGACAATAAAGAAAACCCAAAGGGAGAACTCTGGAGATAGAAACCCTAGGAAAGAAATCAGGAAGCATAGATAGGAGCATCAGCAACAGAACACAAGAAAAGGAAGAGAGAATCTCAGGTGCAGAAGGTTGCATAGGGAACATGGACACAACAATCAAAGAAAATGCAAAATGCAAAAAGATCCTAACCAAAACATCCAAGAAATCCAGGACACAATGAGAAGACCAAACCTACTGATAATAGGAGTAGATAAGAATGAAGATTTTTAACTTAAAGAGCCTGCAAATACCTTCAACAAAATTATAGAAGTAAACTTCCCATTCCTAAAGAAAGAGATGCCCATGAACATACAAGAAGCCTACAGAACTCCAAATAGACTGGACCAGAAAAGAAATTCCTCCCGACACATAATAATCAAAACAAAAAAATGCACTAAATAAAGACATAATATTAAAAGCAGTAAGGGAAAAAGGTCAAATAACATATAAAGGTAGGCCTAATAGAATTACTCCAGACTTCTCACCAGAGACTATGAAAGCCAGAAGATCCTGGACAGATGTTATACAGACATTAAGAGAACACAAATGTCAGCCCAGGCTACTATACCCAGAAAAACTCTCAATTACAATAGAAAAAGAAACCAAAGCATTCATTTCATGACAAAACTGAATTCACACAATATCTTTCTATGAATCCAGCCCTTCAAAGAATAATAACAGAAAAACGCCAACACAAGGACAGAAACTATATCCTAGAAAAAGCAAGAAAGTAATCCTTCAATATACCTAAAAGAAGAAAGGCACAAGAACAGAATCCCAACTCTAACAACAAAAATAACAGGAAACAACAATTACTTTTCCTTAATATCTCTTAATATCAATGGACTCAATTTCCCAATAAAAAGACATAGACTAACAGACCGGCTACACAGAGTCCAACATTTTGCTGCTTACAGTAAACCCATCCCAGGGAAAAATATAGACACTACCTCAGAGTGAAAGGCTGGAAAATAATTTTTCAAGCAAACAGTCTGAAGAAACAATTTAGAGTAGCCATTCAAATATCGAATAAAATCAACTTCAACCCAAAGCTTGCAAAAAAGACAAGGAGGGACACTTCATACTCATCAAAGGTAAAATCTTCCAAGATAAACTCTAAATTCTGAATATCTATGCTCCAAATGCAAGGGCAGCCACGCTCACTAAAGAAACTTTAGTAAAGCTCAAAGCATGCATTGCACCTCACACAATAATAGTGGGAGACTTCAACACCCCACTCTCATCAATGGACAGATCTTGGAAACAGAAACTAAGCAGAGAAACAGTGAAACTAAAAGAAGTTATGAAACAAATGGATTTAACAGATATCTACAGAATATTTTATCCTAAAACAAAAGGATATACCTTCTTCTCAGCCCCCATGGTACCTTCTCCAAAATTGACCATATAGTTGGTAACAAAACAGGACTCAATAGACACAAAAATGTTGAAATTGTCCCATGCATCCTACAAGATCACCATGGACTAAGGCTGATCTTCAATAACAGCATAAATAATACAAAGCCAACATTCACATGGAAATTTAACAATACTCTCCTCAATGATACCTTAGTCAAGAAAGAAAGAAATTAAAGACTTTTTAGAGTTTAATGAAAATGAAGACACAACATACCCAAACTTATGGGACACAATTAAAGCATTCCTAAGAGAAAAACTCATAGCTCTGAGTGCCTCCAAAAAGAAAATAGAGAGAGCATACACTAGCAGCCTGACAGCACACCTAGAATATCTAGAACTAAAGGAAGCAAATTCACCCAAGAGAAGTAAATGGCAGGAAATAATCAAACTCAGGGGCAAAATCAACCAAATGGAAACAAAAAGAACTATTCAAAAGAATCAACCAAACCAGGAGCTGGTTCTTTGAGAAATTCAACAAGATAGATATACCCTTAGCCAGACTCACTAGAGGGCACAGGGAAAGCATCCTAATTAACAAAATCAGAAATGAAAAGGGAGAGATAACAACAGATCCTGAGGAAATACAAAACACTATCAGATCCTTCTACAAAAGTCTATACTCAACAAAACTGGAAAACCTGGATGAAATGGACAAATTTCTAGACAGATACCAGGTACCAAAGTAAATCAGGATCAGATTAATGAACTAAACAGTCCTATATCCCCTAAAGAAATAGAAGCAGTCATTAATAGTCTCCCAACCAAAAAAAGCCCAGGACCAGATAGGTTTAGTACAGGGTTCTATCAGACCTTCAAAGAAGACCTAATTCCAGTTCTTCTCTAACTATTCCACAAAATAGAAACAGAACATACTATACCCAATTCATTATACGAAGCAACAGTTACTCTGATACCTAAACCATATAAACACCCAACAAAGATAGAGAACTTCAAACCAACTTCCCTCATGAATATCGATGCAAAATTACTCAATAAAATTCTTGCTAACCAAATCCAAGAAAACATCAAAACAATCATCCATCATGACCAAGTAGGCTTCATTCCAGGGATGTAGGGATGGTTTAATATATGAAAATCCAGGTAAGTAATCTACTATATAAACAAAATCATAGACAAAAACCACATGGTCATCTTGTTAGATGCTAAGAAACCATTTCACAAAATCCAACACCCCTTCATGATAAAAAGTCTTGGAAAGATCAGGAATTCAAGGCCCATACCTAAACATAATAAAAGCAATCTACTGCAACCCAGTAGCCAACATCAAAGTAAATGGAGAGAAGCTGGAAGCAATCCCACTAAAATCAGGGACTAGACAAGGCTGCCCACTTTCTCCCTACCTATTCAATATAGTATTTGAAACCCTAGCAAGAGCAAGTAGACAACAAAAGTCAAGTGGATACAAATTGGAAAGGAAGAAGTCAAAATATCACTATTTGCAAATGATATGATAGTATATATAAATGATCCTAAAAATTCCACCAGAGAAGTCCTAAACCTGATAAACAGATTCAGTGAAGTAGCTGGATATAAAAGTAACTCAAACAAATCAATGGCCTTTCTCTACACAAAGGATAAACAGGCTGAGAAAGAAATTAGGGAAACAACACCCTTCACAATAGTCACAAATAATATAAAATATTTTGGTGTGACTCTAACTAAGGAAGTGAAAGATGTGTATGATAAGAACTTCAAGTCTCTGAAGAAAGAAATAAAAAAGGATATCAGAAAATGGAAAGATCTCCCATGCTCATGGATTCACAGGATCAATATAATAAAAATGGCTATCTTGCTAAAAGCAATCTACAGATTCAATGCAACCCCCATCAAAATTCCAACCCAATTCTTCACTGAGATAGAAAGGGCAATTTGCAAATTCATCTGGAATAACAAAAAAACCTAGGATACCAAAAACTATTCTCAACAATAAAAGAACCTCTGGTGGAATCACCATGCCTGAAATAAAGCTGTACTACAGAGCAATTGTGATAAAAACTGCATGGTACTGGTACAGCGACAGACAGGTAGATCAATGGAATAGAATTGAAGACCCAGAAATGAACCCAAACACCTATGGTCACTAGACCTTTGACAAGAGAGCTAAAGCCATTCAGTGGAAAAAAGACAGCATTTTCAACAAATGGTGCTGGCACAACTGGCAGTTATCATGTAGAAGAATGCTAATTGATCCATTCTTACCTCCTTGTACTAAGGTCAAGTCTAAGTGGATCAAGGAACTCCACATAAAAACAGAGACAGTAAAACTTATAGAGGAAAAAGTGGGGAAAAGCCTTGAAAATATGGCACAGGGGAAAATTCCTGAATAGAATAACAATGGTTTGTGCTGTAAGATCGAGAATTGACAAATGGGACCTCATAAAATTGCAAAGCTTCTGTAAGGCAAAAGACACTGTTAATAAGACAGAAAGGCCACCAACAGACTGGGAAAGGATCTTTAGCAATCCTAAATTAGAGAGGGGACTAATATCCATTATATCTAAAGAACTCAAGAAGGTGGACTCCAGAAAATCAAATAACCCTGTTAAAAATGGGATACAGAGCTAAACAAAGAATTCTCAGCTGAGGAATACCAAATGGCTGAGAAGCACCTGAAAAAATGTTCAACATCCTAAATCATCAGGGAAATGCAAATCAAAACAACCCTGAGATTCGACCTCATACCAGTCAGAATGGCTAAGATCAAAAATTCAGGTGACAGCAGATGCTGGCAAGGATGTGGAGAAAGAGGAACACTCCTCCATTGTTGGTGGGATTGCAAGCTTGTACAACCACTCTGGAAATCAGTCTGGTGGTTCCTCAGAAAATTGGACATAGTACTAATGGAGGATCCAGCAATACCTCTCCTGGGTATATATACAGAAGATGTTCCAACTGGTAATGAGGACACACGCTCCACTATGTTCATAGCAGCCTTATTTATAATAGCCAGAAGCTTGAACGAACCCAGATGTCTCTCAACAGTGGAATGGATACAGAAAATGTGGTACATTTACACAATGGAGTACTACTCAGCTATTGAAAACAATGAATTTATAAAATTCCTAGGCAAATGGATGGATCTGGAGGGTATCATCCTGAGTGAGGTAACCATATCACAAAAGAACTCACATGATATATCCTCACTGATAAGTGGATATTAGCCCAGAAACTTAGAATACCCAAGATACAATTTGCAAAATATCTGAAGCTCAAGAAGAAGGAAGACCACAGTGTGGATACTTTGATCCTTCTTAGAAGGGGGAACAAAATACCCCTGGAAGGAGTTACAGAGACAAAGTGTGAAGCAGAAACTGAAGGAATGACCATCCAGAGAGGTTCCCACCTGGGGATCCATCCCATAAACAACCACCAAAACCAGACACTATTGTAGATCTCAAGAAGTGCTTGCTAACAGGAGCCTAATATAGCTGTCTCATGAGAGGCTATGCCAGCACCTGGCAAATACAGAAGTGGATGTTCACAACCACCCATTGGAAGGGGCACAGGGTCCCTAATGAGGGAGCTAGAGAAAGGTGCCAAGGAGCTGAAGGGGATGGGGATAGGGGATTTTCTGAGGGGAAACTTGAAAATACAGTTGAAATGTAAATAAAGAAAATATCTAATAAAAAATTTAAAAAAGAATAAAAAAAAAGAAATCAGTAGTCATATACAAATGACAAAGGGGCTGAGGAAAAAAAAAAAAAGGAAACAACACCTTTTACAATAGCCACAAATAATATAAAATATTTTAGGGTAACTAATCAAGCAAGTGGAAGATCTATAAAATTTAAAAAAAATTGTCTTTGAAGAAAAATTGAAAAATCTATCAGAAGATGGATAGATCTCCCATGCTCATGGATCAGTAGGATCAACATAACAAAAAGAGGCATTCAACATCTCTTTATGGTAAAAGTTCTGTAGAGATTAGGCATACAAGTGATACACCTCAACATAATAAAGACAATTTATAATAAATCCATACCCAGTATTAACTTAGATGAAGAGAAATTCAAAGAAACCCAACTAAAATCAAGAACAAAACTTGGCTGTCCATTGTCTTCATACATATTCAATGTATTTAAAGTTCTATCTAGAGCAGTAAAACAACTGAAGAAGATTACACGGATACAAATTAGAAAGGAAGAAGTCAAAGTATATTTATTTGTAGACTATATAACTATATGCACGAGAGAGCCTACTATATAACTATATGCATGAGAGAGCCTAAAATTTTCCCAGGAAACTTTAACAGCCAGTAAATATTTTCAGCAAAGTATCTGGGTACAAAATTAACTCACAAATATGACTTAGAGAGAAATCAGAGAAGCAATTCCTTTCAGAATTGCCTGAAATAATACAATACTTCTTGGGATAACTAAGCAAAAATGTGAAGGTCTTACATGATATAAACATTAAAATAAAAGAAAATATCAGAAGATGGAAATATCTACTATGTACGTGAATCAATAGAATTAACATAGGAAAAATGTCCATCCTACAAATTCAATGCAAATTACTATCAATCTGCCACCAACATTCTTCTCATATATTGAAAGGACAATTTTCAACTTCATATGGAAACATATATACACGCAAATACATACACACAAAGAAAGAAAAGAAAGAAAGGAAAGAAGGAAGGAAGGAAGAAAGGAAGGAAGGAAGGAAGGAAGGAAGGAAGGAAGAAAGGAAGGAAGGAAGGAAAGAAGAGAGAGAGAGAAAGAGAAAGAAAGAAAGAAAGAAAGAAAGAAAGAAAGAAAGAAAGAAAGAAAGAAAGAAAGAAAGAAAGGAAGAAAGAGAGAGAGAGAGAGAGAGAGAGAGAAAGGGGGAGGGAGGGGAGGGAGGAAGGAAAGAGAGAAAGAGAGAGAGAAAGAGAGAGAGAAAGAGAGAAAGAAAGAGAGAGAGAAAGAAAGGAAGGAAGGAAGAAAGAAAGAAACAATAGGATAACTAAGTCAATCTTAAGTAATGAAAGAAATGCTAGAGGTATAATCTTCTCAGACTTCAACTTATACCACAGAGCTATAGAAATAAGTAGAGCATGAATGGACAAAATAGCAGCCATGTTGATCAATGGGCTCAAAATGAAAACCCTGGCCATTTTCTGTTAGTTCTTGGAGCAGATCCTTTGCCACAGTGCTCCATACTCAAATTGCGCTGGAAAGAAGTGAGCCTCCCAGGAGTGTAGCCAGGCCTGTGTGCGCAGGTAGGACCACCACTGCTGCTCAGAGTAACCTACCCAGAACTCTCAGGACACAGGAACTGAGAGGCAGCCTGGGACAGGAGTCTTCCAGTTTCCATCTGCGCCCAGAACTGACCCTGTGCCACAGCTGCATACACAAATACCACCAGGAGCGAGGTGGTGTCCCAGCAGTGCCTACACACCTGCATGCACAGGTAAGACCACCACTTCTCTTCAAATTCCTGGCCCAAGAGGGACCCTCACAAAGCCATCAGGACACAGGAACCAAAGATCAGCTGGGGACAGGATCCTTCTGGTCTCTCTCTGCACCCCAGAGCTGACCCTGTACCACAGCTCTCCATACCTAAATTCCTTCTGGAGAGAACTGGTCTCCCAAGAGTACTGACACAGAGGCTTGCAGGACAGAGAATACACAGTCAGAGACAGTCAGACTAGCTAACACAGAGATAATCAGATGGCAAAAGGCAAACACAAGAACATAAGCAACCAAAACTAAGGATACTTGGCATCATCAGAACTCAGTTCTCCTACCATAGCAAGCCCTGGTTACCCCAACATACTAGAAAAGCAAGACTTTAATTTAAAATCACATCACAAGATGATGATAGAGGAATTTAAGAAGGGCATAAATAACTCCCATAAAAAAATACAAGAGAACACAAGAAAACAGGTAGAAGAACTTAAGAAAAAAAAATCCCTTAAAGAATTACAGGAAAAACAACCAAACAGGTGAAGGAACTACAATAGCCCCCTTAAAAGATGGGGCTCAGAGCTGAACAAAGAATTCTCACCCGAGGAGTACCGAAAGGCTGAGAAACACCTGAAAAAATGTTCAACATCCTTAATCATCAGAGAAATGCAAATCAAAACAACCCTGAGATTCCATCTCACACCAGTCAGAATGGCTAAGATCAAAAATTCAGGTGACAGCAGATGCTGGCAAGGATGTGGAGAAAGAGGAACACTCCTCCATTGTTGGTGGGATTGCAAGCTTGTACAACCACTCTGGAAATCAGTCTGGAGGTTCCTCCGAAAATTGGACATAGTACTACCGGAGGATCCAGCAATACCTCTCCTGGGCATATATCCAGAAGATGCCCCAACCGGTAAGAAGGACACATGCTCCACTATGTTCATAGTAGCCTTATTTATAATAGCCAGAAGCTGGAAAGAACCCAGATGTCCCTCAACAGAGGAATGGATACAAAAAATGTGGCACATTTACACAATGGATTACTACTCAGCTATTAAAAAGAATGAATTTATGAAATTCCTAGGCAAATGGTTGGACCTGGAGGGCATCATCCTGAGTGAGGTAACCCAATCACAAAAGAGCTCAAATGAAATGTGCTCACTGATAAGTGGATATTAACCCAGAAACTTAGTATAGCGAGATATAAGGTACAATATGTAAAACATATGAAACTGAAGAAGAAAGAAGACAAAGTGTGGACACTTTGCTCATTCTTAGAATTGGAAACAATCACCCATGTTACAGAGACAAAGTTTGGAGCTGAGACAAAAGGATGGTCCATCTAGAGACTGCCATATCCAGGGATCCATCCCATAATTAGCCTCCAAGCGATGACACCATTGCATACACTAGCAAGCCTTTGTTGCAAGGACGGTGATATAGCTGTCCCTTGTGAGATTAGGCCGGGGCCTAGCAAACACAGAAGTGGATGCTCACAGTCAACTATTGGATGGATCACAGGGCCCCCAATGGAGGAGCTAGAGAGAGTATCCAAGGAGCTAAAGAGATCTGCAACCCTATCGGAGGAACAACATTATGATCTAACCAGTACCCCAGAGCTCTTGACTCTAGCTGCATATGTATCAAAAGATGACCTAGTCGGCCATCACTGGAAAGAGAGACCCATTGGTTAGGCAAACGTTATATGCCCCAGTACAGGGGAATGCCAGGGCCAAAAAATGGGAATGGGTGGGTAGGGGAGTCGGGGGGGGGGGGACTTTTGGGATAGCATTGGAAATGTAATTGAAGAAAATACGTAATAAAAAAGAGAAAAAAAAGCCAAGATCTAAACATGGAAATAGAAACAATAAAGAACTCACAAAGGGAGATAACACAGGAGATAGAAAACCTAGGAAAGAGATCAGGAGTCATCACCAACAGAATACAAGAGATAGAAGAGAGAATAATAGGTGCAGAAGATACCATAGAAAACATTGACACAACAGTCAAAGAAAATGCAAAACACAAAAATCTCACCCAAAACATCCAGGAAATCTAGACACAATAAAAAGACCTATCCTAAGGGAAATAGGTATAGAAGAAAGTAAAGATTCCCAAATTACAGGGCCAATGAATATATTCAACAGATTTGTAGAAGAAAACTTCCCTAACCTAAAGAGTTACTAAATTAAAATGGAATACAACTCTAAACAACAGAGTATTTCCGAAGAGGAAACACAAATGGCCGAGGAACACTTAAAACTATTTAACATCCTTTGTCACCAAGGGAATTCAAATTAAAAAAGCAAAAGTGCTGTGAATTTTCATTTTACATATGTCAGAAAATCCAAGTACAAGAAAACAACTGAAAGCTCATGGTGGCTAGGATCTAAAGTCAGGGAATACTCATCCATTGCTTGTGGGACTACAATCTTCTACAGGCACTAAGAAAATGAGTGTGTCAGAACTTCAGGCCTCAAGTAATCAATCTTCATAAAGTCCCAGCTCTCTTAAACATACTCAAAGAATACTTCATACTATTACAGAGATACTTGCTCACCCATGTTCCTTACTGCTCTATATGTAAAAGGCATAATTGAGAAAAATTCAGATGTTCCTTAACAAATAAATGGACACAGAAAATGGGGAACATTTGCATAGTAGAATACTACTCAGCTATCAAAAAGAAATCACAAAAATCAGAGGTGAATTGATGGAATTAGAAAAAAAAATTCTGAATAAGGTAATCCAGAAACAGAAAGACAATATTGTATGCATTCACTTATCTGCTGACATTAATTATGTTGCCAATGACAACTAAGCTAAAATCCTTAGAAGTTACAGAAGATAAGGATAGAGTTAAAGACTAAGGTGGAAGTAGAATACTCATAGGTTGATGGGGAAATGCTAACAGAAAGATCAAGTGGGGAGTGCTGGGGAAGATGGGGTAAAGGAAGGAAATATGGAGAAGAACAGCTAAAATTAAGGGCTATTTGAGAGATACTATGAAAACCTAACACAGTGAAAACTTTCTAAATTATATTCATGTATAAAGGTGATCTAAATGAAATTGACAAATAATGAAGAAAACAGAGCCCCAACTGGATATCTTTTGTTACCAAATGAAGCTCCCAGTACTGGGATTGAATTACATCTAATTGAGTTGTTGGCCAAAGGTGTGTGATAGGAATCCTCAAACTGCCCATGACTACATAACTCATTGAATGTTGAGAAGCCACATTGGTACCTACATAGAGCCTTCACCTCTGCATGCTAGTATCTTTGACACTGTTTCTAAACTTGTAGGTCTCAATCCCTTTGATAGGTCAAACAACCCTATCACAGGGATCACATATCATTTATCCTACATGTCAGATATTTATACTACAATCCATAATAGGAGAAAAATTAGAGTTATAATGTAAGCAAAGAAACTAATTTTATGGTTTGAGGGCAGCAAAACATAAAGAACTGTCCCAGTTTTAGGTTACAGAATTAGAAATGTTGAAAACCCTGGTCTATATTATAGGAGGTCTACATGCTACCAAAGGAGATAGGTAAGCACAAATGCTTTGATCAATGGCCTTCTGCTTGCAAGATATGCTAGAACAATGCTGGCACAAAGTTTGTGGAAATAACCAACCAGTATCTGATTTCACTGAAGGTTCCCTCCATGAGATGGAAGCTATACTTGACACTGCTTGAATAACCAAGAACCTTAGACTAGATTGTCTAGAGACCTAGGGTAAAACCAAATGCTACTGTTATAATCAAATAAACTGTAACAATGTATCAATAAATAATTCCTAATCATTTTCAGATGTACTTAAAGATCAGTGTGTGTTCAGCCATATCTCAGAAGTTTCCTCTTGCAGCTGATGGTAACAAATACAGAGACCCACAGACAGATATGCATAGAATGAGATATTCTGGAAAACGCAGACATAAATGGGATGTCTTCATCAAGTTTCTCCCCTCATGGTTCAGGAAATACTACAGAGCAGAAGATGGCAAGAGTTTAAAAGCCAAAGGTGATGAAGAACACCAAGAAAAATAGACCCTCTAAGTGAACATTACTGATGCACATATGAACTCACAGAGACTGAGACAGCATTCATCAAGTCTTAATGTCTTTATAACAGATTGGCTCTTAGAACTGAAATGAGAAAAATACACATTTGCCGTCTCGAACCCAGAAGCTGTTTCCAAATGAAATCAAATTACAAATAATTTTTTTTGTTTACATTAAAGTTTTCTCACTGGCGAAACAAACTCCTCTTTTGGATAGGCTGAAAGCCAGTAATAAATGATCAATAGAATGAACTCTCCAGCATCTTTAATGGTTCCTAGTCTCATACGGCATGGCAAGTTTTTCTTCTTCTGTTTTTAATTTTATATTTTTTTATTTTGTAATTTATTCACATATTTTTTCTCTTTACCCTACAGGCCTATGGCAAACATATTATGGCTTCCAGTTTAATGTTGTTATAGGATTCCTGAGTGGGAGAACAAGTGGATCTCTGTGTCTGTGTTTGCTCATGTGCCTTTTCTTTGGCTACTTCCTTTCTGTGTGTTTTGTGCTACTCAAAAGTATTAGATTTTGTTTTATCTTATTATATTTTATTACTATCCCTTAAAAGGCTGCTTATTTTCTAATGCAAGAACTAGGTGGATCCATATGGGAAAGTCAGTTGGGAGGAACTCGAGGAAATGGAGGGAGGGAAAACTTGAATAAGGATATATTATTTGAGGAGGAAATTTTATTTTCAATAAGCAAAATATATATATACAATTTGGATTTTACCAAATTTAAAAATATTTCTTTGAGAAAATCTGCTAAGAATATTGATGTGGTTCTAATGAGGATTTGTGAATATTTGTTTTCCTACTGATGGAATTCTTGAGGAAGATTGGTAGTGCACCTTTGCTGGGGGAACCCTGTAACTGGGAATGAGCTCTGAAAGTCTCACGTCATCTTCAGTGTGTCTACCTTCTCCTTTTGCTATGACTCAGGATCTGAGCTTTCACTTGCTGCCCCGGCTCTTTCTGCTGTCACACATTTGCTCTGACAACATAGACTCTAACCGTGTGAAACTGTGAGCCCAAATGAATACTTTCTTTTATTAGTTGTGTTGGGCATGGTTTTATTGTAGTAACAGAAAAGTAGCTAAAACAAATATGATTAGACAATTTAATAACTGGCTTAACATATTGTCAAACCCCACATGTGACAGACTTTTTCATTTAATTTATATAAAGGAAATTGATTTATATACGATAGAAACCACCCATACAAAAATGGGAAAAAAACTAGTCTTGACTAGTCTCTTCATCATGGGAGCATTTACAAAAACAAGGTAACTCGTATTTTTTAAAATTTGACATTCACCAATGAAAAAAAAGCAAGTAGCCAAAGTTGCCTAAATATTTGAGGTTATGGAAATGTTCAATTACACCATATTGGGGCAAAAACACATTCTTGGCAGAAGGGTAAGATGAAAATTTCTGCAATAGGAAGAATACCAAGGAACTGGTCATCCTCTTGCACTGTAAAAGCGTGTGTGCATATGAAACTCACTTCAAAGTCTGCTCCAAAGACCAAATCATGACCTTAAGAATCATATCGTAAAGGGAATGGCGATATGGAATATCACTCTGGGAAAACACTGAATAGTTTCTTTAAAGTAAAACTTATATTTACTGTATCAGTCAACTGTCTATACCAAAATATTCAACCTGTAAAATCAAAGACTGTTTGAGTTCTCATAGCAGCAACATTTATAATTACTGAAAAGGTGGAGTGAGCCCGAATGTCCTTTAATAACGGGATGGAGTAGCACGCTCTGATAGAGCATTGATCTTACCATGGCCTGGGCACATCTCCAAGGCATCAAGCTGAATGGAGTGAGCCAGTCTCAAAAGTTTACATGCTATATTACTCCATTGATGTGACATTCTGAAATAGAAAAGAACATAGTGACAAGGGCCCCAGGGGTTAGACTATTCTAGAAGATGTTACTGCGCATGGGTAGCAGGAGTCTTGGAGAGACATGCACACTCTGCACAGCTAAAGTGAAAGCTCAAACTAGAAAGAGTCAGAGAGTTGAGCATTGAAAATAAGCTTAGAGTATTCTAATATATTTTTTTTAAAAATCTATAAAATCAACAATCTTAATGGGATGTATGTGTGTTGAGAAGCAGTTTACCTCTATCTAGGAGCATGTTGGCAAACTCTAGAGCTCTTGTATTGGGGGAAAAAGAAATGTAAACCCTATAAAAAGTTCAGTCAGAGGGGACAAGGGAATAATTATGACTATTGGCAAATAATTGAGTCATAATTACATAAAATATGAGATTTGAAAATGATTACAATATCATAAAAGTATTACACACATAAAATTTCACTCCCAGTAAATAACTTTGGTAACATGAATAACAAAGCTTTATCATCAAAAAATAGACTCAGGAGAAAACGAAAAAAAACCTCACTAAAACAAAAAATAATAATTATTTTACCTACTTCAAATGATGCCAACAGCCCTCCCAAAGTTGACAGACCCAGATACTTTATGGGAAAACAAAAAATTAGTTGAGATGATATGTTCTGATGTTTTGGAACTTAAATGTGTGACTCTATTCTCCCTCTTTCTGAGGTAGAACAAATTGGTAAGTGAGAAAGGACACTATTAGTAAAAAGTAGGACAGACATCAAGTCCTGGCTCTATCTCTTACTCATGATGCTATGTCAGATTCGAAGCAAGTCTGTAGTCACATCTCCCTGTTTTTTTATGAATGAAGAATAAATAACAGGCATGAACACGCCTTGTACATGCATGAGCATACTCAGTGAGTATTTCAGCAGCACCTAGAATCATGAGATGTGAATTTAGCAGAGGTTCACAGTGCAAAACATCAGGAAATGTCACCTCTTCCAGGTACTATTTTAAAGACAGTAGGACAAATTGTGCTCATTTTGAGTCCATAAGATTAGATTGAGATTTGTATGTGGAGTACACATGGGGCAAGATGGAAAATAGTTCATTGTCACTGCTACATAAAAAAATGATCAATTATGAACTTGTGAAGATTCAATCCTCACATTCTAATTGTGAACACTAAGAAAGGATGTGTGTGTGTGTTTGTGCATGTGTGTACAATTCACTTCAAAGCCTGCAAAAAAGAACAAATAATGACATTAAGAATCAAAAGACCCAGATTCACAGCTTTGGGGCCTAGCAAAAGAAGAGCCAAGATTACAGAAATGTAGTAGATATTTTGGATACAAACTGCCCCCAACTGGTATTTAAATCCCTGGTCCTCACCTAGGGGCACTCTGTTGGGACACTGTGGTGCCCATATGGATAAAGTGGATCTCTGAGGGATAGGAAGGGCTGTGTGATTTATATTCCCAATGGCTTTCAGTACCCTGTGCTTCTTGGTCACTGAAACATAAGAGACTTCTTGTACCTGCTTCCTCAGTGCACCTATTCCTGCATCGATGCCCTCACCATGATATTGGGCCTACATCAACTTAAATAATGAAACAAAATGACTAAATTTTATTGCTTACTTTGTATTTTATCAAGAATTCCTACAACCACCAAACCCAGGCACTATTGCATATGCCAGAAAAATTTTGCTGACAGGACCCTGATATAGCTCTCTCATGTGACTCTGTGCCAATGCCTGGCAATACAGAAGTGGATGCCTACAGTCATCTATTGGATGGATCACAGGGACCTTAATGAAGGAGGTAGAGAAAGTAACCAAAGAGCTAAAGGGGTCTGCAACCCTATAGGAGGAACAACGATATGAACTCACCAGTAACCCCCAGAGCTGTGTCTCTGGTTGCATATGTAGCAGAGGATGGCCTAGTTGGGCATCAATGGGAGGAGACGCCCTTGGTATTGCAAAGATTATATGCCCCAGTACAGGGGAATGTCAGGGCCAGGAAGCGGGAGTGGGTGAGTTGGGGAGCAGCGTGGGGGAAGGGTTTATGGGGCTTCGGGTATAACATTTGAAATGTAAATGAGGAAAATATCTGATAAAAAAAAGAATTCACTCATAGTATTGAGAAAAGTATCTGATACAGAATCCAAAAGACACCCACACATCAGTATGATGGGAAACGAGGCAGGGGACTAGAACTATGTTCCAGTGCTGTAGGAAGATAGTGTAGATGCCATTTAAGTTTCCCAAAGCCTCCCCTGTACTTCTTGCCTGAGTTCTCAAATATCAGGCTTGATGACTTCCTGGGATAAAAGGCAAAGATGTGGGGCTAGGTGAGCTCCATCCCATCAGTTGGAAGAAATTGATGTCTGGAGACCTCTGGTTAGTATTCCAAAATGTAATTCTTTTCAAAGACAGGAGCAAAATATTCTTTGAAGTCCTAGCACAGGCTTGGGTATTAGGTACGGAAAATAGTTTACTTATGTGGGAGGAAGAGTTACATCTCAAATGGAGAAATAGGAGGGTTGGGATCTATAACCCATTCAGAGTGAATCCACTAGTATTCCCCATAGGCACTGTCTCTTACATGCCTTATGGCCTGCTCACTCAATTCTTCGGACCTGACTCTCCAATTAACTGTTGGTGAACAACATAAGGCCTTTCTACAGGACCACAGCAGCATGTGGCCCGAGAACTGAGGTAATGGAACCTGTGCTTTACACCACCCCGTGCAGGGTTGCCAAGGCCCAGACTGGGTAGCTGCTGTTTGTCAACTGCTTACCATTACTTTTGCAGTCACGTGATATATAATTTCAAGTCACATAGGTAAATGTTCACTGTGAATTCCCATTTCATGGCTCCATGCCCAATTGCGTCAAAGACAATGACAGAATCATGAAACAATATTTAGTTGGCATGAATTCTGTGCCTGTTCTTTCTTGTGCCAAGCAACTCATTGTATAGTTATATCTCCTTCAGGATAATGCTAACATTGCTTGGCATGGTTACTGGTCCTATGACAGGTTTTGGCTCAGCAGTATTCTAGGGATGAAGATACACCCCATGAAGTGGATGGAAGGCTCACACCTTGTGAGAACTGATCATTTGGGGAATTTTAGTAAGTGCTGAAGTGAGTTTCCTTAGTATGGCAATAGCAGTGTCCCTAGGAAGTGAAGGGCCTGAACTCATCTGCCTGAGAGTGTCTTCCAATTTTTTCCATGTTTCCTCAGTACCCGTTAATCACAATTCTTTCTTCTCTGTGCTCCCTGACTCTTCTTAAACCAGCAAATACTTTCTCCAAAGGAGCTTGCTACTCCTTTCCTGAGCATAAGCCTGATCTTGATATAGCATACCCATCCATACCAGTCACCTGAGAAGCTCTGCCCTCTCCTACTACCATTGTGGTTCTGGGTATGAAATAGCAAGAAAAAAAGTTACATGTTTCATTAATGGTAATCAAGAGGTGAACTATACCCTATATTTCCAACTTATTATCAAAAGACTTTTACACAGAAGTACACAAAATAAGGAATAGAGGAGATTAGTTCAAAACTGAGAACGACTGGATAGTCTGATTGATGTTTTGAAGATGGTTTTCCTATGGACTCCAAGGTGGCTTTGACCTTAAGACTCTGCTTCCTTAGCATTCTACCTGTCACCCACCGGTTTCAAAACTTAGAGTACTCTCTCAACATCACTCATCTTGTCCCAATGAAGCCAGACAAGGCAGTCCTCTCCTACATAAGAACAGTCCGTGTATGCTCCCTGGTGGTGGCTTAGTCTCTTAGCTCCCAGGGTCTGGGTTAGTTGACACTGTTGGTCTTCCTGTGGGGTCTCCATCCAGTTCATCTCCTTCAATCCTCCCCTCACACTTTCATAGAGTGCCCTGATCTCAGTCCAATGGTTGGCTATAAGTATCTGCATTTGTTTCAGTCAGTTGCTAATAGAGCCTCTCTGAGGACAGCCTTGCTGGGCTCCTGTCTGTATACACAACATAGCATCAGTAACAGGGTCAGGGTTTGATGTTCACCCATGGGATGGATCCCAAGTTGGGTCAGTTACTTGCATGCCTTTCCACCAGTCTTTGTTGAATTTAAGTTACTTCATATATTTTAGACAAGAACAATTCTGAGTCAAAAATATTGAAGGTGGGTAGCGACCTCATCCCTCTGCTCGGGGCCCTGTCAATCTACTGGAATTGGATTGTTCATGCTCCATCTCTCTACTCAAGGGCATTTCCACCAAGGTAGCCCACATTGAGTCCTGGCACCTCTCACTTTCCAGGTCTTCAGGATTTTCTAGCGGTTCCCCCCTTCCAACTCCCAGCAGCTGCATATTACCATTCATTCTTCTGGCCCTCTGGGGACAGTTGATCTTGGACAAAGAAGCCAAAATCATACAGTTGAAAAAGAAGGCATCTTTGACAAATGGTGCTGCTCTAACTGGCAGTCTACATGTAGAAGAATGCAAATTGGTCTGTATTTATCACCTTGTACAAAGCTCAAGTCTAAGTAGATCAAGGACCTCAGAATAAGATCAGATACACTGCATCTAATAGAAGAGAAAGTGGGAAACACCCTTGAAAACACTGGCAGAGGAGAAAATTTCCTGAACAGAATACCACTGACTCAGGCTCTAAGATCAACCATTGAGAAATGGTACTTCATGAAACTAAAAAGCTTCTGTAAGGCAAAGGACACTGTCAATAGGACAGAATGTACAGATTGGACAAAAATCCTTACTAACTCCACATCAAACAGAGGGATAATATAGAAAATATATGAAGAACTGAGGAAGTTAGACTCCAAAAAAACCACATAACCCAATTAAAAAATTTAATACAAAGCTAAACAGAGATTTCTTAGCAGAGTATCAAGAATGACCAAGAAGCACTTAAAAATGTTCAACATCCTTAGTCATAAAGGAAATGAAAATCAAAAGTTCCCTAAGATTACAGTTTACACCAATGAGAATGGCTACAATGAAAAAGTCAACCAACAGTTCTGCTGGGAAGGATGTGGAGATAGAGGAACACTCCTTCATTGCTGGTGGGATTGCAAACTATTACAGCCCATCTAAGGTACATCTAAAACATGTACACAATGTATTGACCATAGAGAGTTAGAGCTGGTGCCTACCTAAGAGCCTTTACCCCTAAAGTATAATGTTCATGGCACAGGAAGGTACTCAGCTCACTACCAAAGAATAAAAATAAACCCCTGTCCAGGTAAAAACTTTTTGATTTATAATGGTGATCTTCCAGCACTCTATGTGAGTTCAATAGTGGCACAATGTTATAAAAGTAACCAAACAAGATCTGATATGTTTTAAGGTCCACACCATGAGATAGAACGAGTACTCAAGATTACTCAGGTGGCCAGTGACATAGTGCAGGGACCTATAGTGAATCCAAATACTACTGTTTTGATAATGGCCCATAGTAATAAAACAACTTCTATTTTTATCTTCCTACATTCTTAGGTGGGTGCCTGGAACACCCAGAGAAGCTTTATCCTGCAAGAGATAGGCACAAATACAGAGATCCACTGCAAGTCAATATACGGAGAGCGAGAGACCTTTGAATAATCAGTCCTAAATGGGATGTTTCCATCAAATCCCTTTCCTCGGTGCTCAGGGAATTCGGTATAAGAGAGGGCAGAAAGAGTGTAAGATTGGAAATGAGTTCAGGACACTAAGGAAGCCAGAGATTCTAAGTGTGGCCCAGGCACACAGGAAAGCAAACACACACGAAGGCAGCATGCACAGGAGCTACATAGGTCTGTACCAGATGGGATCCTAGAGGTAAGCGGAGAATTGCTCACAAGCCCACATTCCTAACACAGAAGATATCTCTAACTGTTCATAACCTGCAAATGAAAGATTGGGTTTCTCCAAGGTAGTCTCACTGGGGAAACCCCTTTTATGATTAGGTCTCGTGTTTATCAGAAGATGGGCTACACAAAACTAAAGAAAAAAAACTTACAAATCATTTGTGTATATAGTTGCTTTTTAAATGAGATTCCTATGTGAGCAAATATATGTGTGTCTGCAACTAAATGTGTTTCTTGTTCTTTTATTTGACTCTTATATTTCTGGGGGTTTTGTTTATTTTGTTTTTGTTCTTTTCCATTTTGTTTGTATTTGTTTATCTTATTTTATTATTTTTCATTTTTCTTTAGATGCTTGCTTTCTTCCTATTAAGAAACAGAAATAGTGTAGATCTGGAAGGGGCCAGGGCAACAGAGTAGTGGAAAAGACATACTGTAATCAGAATATATTGTATTTGAAGAAACTTTTCAATGGAAGAAAAACGGTAAAAATCTTTAAAGCATATAGAAAGTTATTATAAAATTCACTGCTATTAATTTTTGTTCATCTAGAAGGGCCTTGTAAGCTACCTTTTAGTATTCCAGCTTTTAAAACGCCCATGCTCAAAACTTCTGAGTCTTCTGGCTTAGCACCAACCTCTGGATTCTTGCCTGCATCAACTTCCTTTCTATGTTATCATTCCTGACACTGAATATGCATGTGAGTGATGGGTCTTACCTCTAAGTTCCTTAAGAACTACTTATATATTTGTAACTTAGCTATGATCCAGCTCATGTTTCTGTTCACTGTGTTTCATATGTTCATGATTATTTGAAAATTATATTGCACCTTAGACTTAACTCCAGACACAACTGTGGTTACTTTGTATCTGTAGATGACTGGTAACAGTTTCTTGAATTTTGTCTGTGAATCAGCATTTCTCAAATTGAATTAGGGACTCAAAGTCATCTTTCACTGAATTCTAATATGTGAACTACTAAGAACTATGTAAAACTCATTTCTCATTAATTATCAGCTTTTCTTGAAGCTGATGTTCAGAATTTCTGTGCATTTTATTTTCAAAATTAACCTCTGTACTTATTATATGACTTCCACCACAAATCATCACACACAGTTTAAAACAATACAAACTTATTCTTTCAGTGTTCTGGAGACCAGACACCTAAAACTAAAGTGCTAATAAACTGAAACTCTCAGACCCCTTGTAAGAAACATCTTTGCCTATTCGAGGTTCTAGAGGATCTGCACTTACTGGCTTCTTTGAGTTCAAGATGGCAACTCTACTTCATATAACTCGTTTTCTGTACCTTAAAAGGACACTGTATTTTGGATTTAGAATCTACTAAGATCATGCAAGTTGATTTTTTTTATCTTGACATCATTAAGTTAACCTTGTTTTTTAAATGTAAAGACTTCTTTTTGATGACTGATGAGGTTAGGTACAGGGCTCAGTGATAGAATGCTTGCCTGCCATGCACAAGGCGCTAGTATTTTCTCCTATCATAGGGAAAAAATGACACACAGCCTTGATTCGTTTTTGGTCCTCCACAATTTTATCAACATATATTCTGAATTTTGATTGTCTTTACTACTCATTCCCCACTTTCACCCTTCTACCCTTTGTCTAAACCTGTTCTTCTCAACAGCAGTCTTCCCATTTTGATACTTTTCTTTCCTTCGACCTACTGAGTCCTTGTGCTCAGCTGCATGATCAGGAGCAAGAGTCATTTACTGGAGCAAGGATGGTGTATTTGTGACTACACCTCTAAAGGAAATGATGCCCCCTTTTCCCTTTGTCAATTAGTTGCCTGCAGTCCCCCAGTGAGGGGTGGGACTTCATGATCTCTTCTCTGTATGAAAGTCCCAGTGGGCCCAGTCTTGTGAAGGAAGATTTTGTGCAGGTAGTTTTAGATTTAGTGAGAGTAATGACCATAGCATGTCCTAGAGATACTATCTTTGTCACTCCTCATTAACCATTAGCTCTTAAGTTCTTTTTCTATCTTTTTCTGTGCTTTTTCCTGAGCACTACAGTGAGCAATGTCACTATTCTTGTTTAGGGCAAAGTACAAGCATAAGTATTTAGAAGAAAATTTGACAACATAATCATTTACATATTCTACAATTTAGGTGAAGGGCATGCTATTCTGTAGGTCACCAGGCTACTTTACTTTGGGGAAAATGAGATAAATGTTGAAACAAGATACATACTGATACTTAAGACTTAGGAATCTGTCTCTTGCCTAAGAGTATCAACTATAACATAGTACAAACTGTCCAGATACATTTCCATTCCATTTGATCTGTACTGTACTATGTGGAACAACTAGTCTGAAGTACCATGTAAGGAGGTGCATGGCTCATCATTTAGGTTAACTATTCACTATCTTAATTTACCTCTTTCCTGTCATGTTTTCTTCTAAGAACACTTCACACATGGATTAAGGCATGCATCTCTGTTTGATTACCCCTCTGATCACATGAGACCATTTCTTGACTTATATCTTACCTCCTTCAAGTATTTATGCTTAGTTCTCATACCCCAAACTCCTGCTATTGTTGCTCCAGGCTGGGTGTATAGTGTTCTTTCAATAATCTTTCTCTGTAGGTCATATCTCTAATCCTTTTATCATTTTTGGATCCACTCCAATTTATCAATGTCTCCTTCTAAAACAAGCAGTCCAAATGCTCCATGAAGTGCTGTGCACCTTGGTTTTAAGGAGAGAGATAACAGCTATTAACAAGGAAGTCAAGGGATTTTCAGAAACACACTCTGGAATTAATCACAAGCATTAAGGTAGCCTTCCCTAGTGTCTTACATACTCTTTTGTGGCTTCGACAACGGCATTAATTTCTTTCAACCATCAAGAGGAAAGGATAAATCAGATAGTTAAAAGTGTATTAGTTATGGCTAAAAATACTAGAAGTTTGAATTTATTCCATTTGTGCCTGGGCAAGCACATATGTTCTGCATGTATCTGTTAACTCATTTCATCCCATATTTTTCAACTGTACAGATGAGAAAATGAGGGGTATGAGAAAGTAGGAAAGTTTGGAGGTCTATTAAAAGGTTAAGTGGATTTGGAAGATGGATTTGTAACTTAAGGCACTTGCTATCAATCTGATGTGTTGAGTATGATCCCTGGAAATACCATAGTGGAAGGCAAGAATGGGCCCCAAAAGTGGCCATTTCACATTTCACACCTCCGAGCATGTGTGTGTGTGTGTGTGTGTGTGTGTGTGTGTGTGTGTGTTAAGATAAAATCCTAAGATTTAAGAATAAGTTTATCTGCAGCATCTATGGGATATAGTTAGACACTAAAAAAAGAAACTGTGTTAGTTTAACTCCTAATAAATACGATGAACATTACTTCATTTAAAGGATGCTTCACTAAACACCGAGTTTACTCAGCTATTTTATTTTCTCCAAAATGTTTTGCCTGTCTAGACTTGGCCTTTGAATTAAGAGTAACCTTTCTAGTGGGTCATTACCTTAAAAGGTCATTTACTCTGTAACCAACCCCTAGGGTGCCATTCAAAGGGGGTAATTTCTCAGTGTCCATAATGAGGTCTTCCCACAGCTTTAACTATTGCTTTTTAAAATTCCCCTTTTTTACACAGTAAGCTGTAGATATATTTTCAATTGTGTGCAATAAAATCACACACACACACACACACACATATATGTGTGTATATATTCTTTATCTATCCCTGATCCAAGTCATGTAATTTTTATAAAGAAATACAATTTCTCCTTAAGAACTCAATCATAACAAAGAAAAGATAACAATGGAGAAATCACAGGCTTAGGAAAATATGGAATAAAGATGCCAAACAGATTTTATTATGTGGAGATAAGCTTTTGGCAAAGACAGAAGGTTCAAACCTGTTTATATAAAAGTACCTGGAATATTTTGAAACTATATTAAAAAGCCCCCAGACCACCTGGATCAAATTTCCACAGGTCAGAATCTAGAATTTGGTATTCAATATTAGAATAGCAATAACAAAAAGCTTGAAGAGAATACTTGCTTTCTCACTTGAATTTGGGTCCTGGACTATTGACAAAAATCTATTCAAGGGAAGCACCCTAATGTTGGTAATAGTAAGGACACCCTGGTTTGCATAGTTTTCTTTTTTAGTTAATTTGCTATTCTAGTGATAGTGAACACTACTCTAAGAATTAATCACTAACTGGTTACACAGTCTACGATAAAAACAAACAAGAAGTTAGATTTAAATTTACCATCTACCATCTTACCTACAGTAGCCACCAAAGTATTAACAGTTGGACTGACCCAGGTATCTGAGTAATTCTCCAAACCCTTACCTTACAGTAAGCTGGGAAGTCTTGATAGCTATAGAAGATAAGCCAATGAGAACAAAATACTATAGGGAAAGAGAGATAAAGAAGCTAAATTAACATTACTCTAACTTTCTTCAGTATCCACGGTCCGTGTGTAGTAAGTCCTCCTCCTTTTCAGCCTTAAGTATGTTCTAGAATTGTATCACCATATTTCAATGGTTAATTGTTTCAGTATTGGCTGAATGACCAGCAACATAGTTGTTCGTCTACCTGTGTCTCAATGTGCTTAGCTACAAAGTGAGTTATTACGATGATTAAGTATGTGAAATTCTCTACAGACAAGGAATTATCTCTCTGAAGTCATCAATGTCTCATAAATGTCAGCATCATTGAAGTATGTAACTCCACAGATGATGATGATAATGATGACGATGACAATGATATGTGTGTAGATGGTTCAGAGAGAATCTTAGCTAATAAAATCACATGCAATGGGTAGTTCACAAATTAGAAGAATTCCTAATAATTGCACTTATTTTTTTAAGAACATGATTTCAATATTTAGCAGTTACAACACAGGCACTGGCATGTGCTCGGTGTCCACATTTTCTTCTTTATTCCTCTCAGTGGCTCCATGACTTGTGAACACTTTCCTTCATCCTCTTTAGAGAGATGAATAAACAAGAGTAAAAAGTTAAGTAAATTGTGTAAACTATCAGAACCAACTAAGCAATGTTGATTGTCTTCCTGGCTATGTCTCTCCAGATCCTCTGCTTAAGGCCTCTACTTTCTTGTCATTCTGCAGGTAGTGTTCAAAACAAAATTTCACATGAACAAACTACAGATTTAATATATATTTTTAATATCTTCCTCTGATACTTCTTTGACAGGTTTTCACTATCTTCCACTGGATACCTTGATTTGCAACAACAACCTGCCTTCTATACTGTCCAGTAACTTCACAATTCTAACATACAAGACCCTTCTCACACTCACTGGCATATGAATTAAACCGTATGCAAAATTACTTTCGCATTCATAATTCAATTGTCATTTTCTGTTCACAGCCATTAATGAATGCCGAGAAAGCTGACTATAGCATTTATAGTAAGGAATGTTACACAGTGAGAAAAATAATCTGCACATTTCTGGAGGATTTTTTTTTTCCCATTCAGTATTGGTTAACTGAACAGTTACCACTTGGAGTGTTTGATTTTTGAAAAGGCAAAATAGGATTTGGCCTGGACTTGGGAGATATCACAAGGTGAAAAGGTCCCTGTGTTGCCCTTGACATAGCCCATAAACAATGGCAGAGTCATATTCTAAGAATTCACACATTCAAAAGTGAAAAGGGGGAATGTGCCCAAGGAAAACAGGCTTTGGGGAGGACAAAGGCGGCCTTTCATCATTTTATCACAAAAGCCAGAATGTGATTGCAGGAGGGTTACTGTGTGTCATCTCTCCATAGCAGCCTGCCCACCCCTTCCTTTTTTAAAAAATAAAATTCAAGAAAGAAGCATTGTCGTTTAGCTGACAGTCACTGCCTGTGCTACATGGGCTCTGTCTCTTCCCTAAAGCCACACTGAGGTGTTGTATATCATGATATTTGCAGACTAAAGAAGGTGACATTTTCAAGATAAAGACAGGCAGCCCTGTGGTAGGATCAGCTGTCTGGAACTGGGTTCAGTTAGAAATGATTATTTTCCAGTTGTCCCGTCATCTGTTTCTCTTCCTAAAAGGTTTTTCCTTTGGGGAAAAGTCTCCAGATGCACTTTAAAGTGCTATCTACCACACACATCCCAAACCTGGCAGGGAGCCTGAAGGGACTGAGAGAGGCTTTTCTATGGAACATAACATCCAAGCATTAAAAGTGAAAGCAGATCCTGGCCTCTCTGCATGCTGCCTGGCTGGATTCAAAAATTCCTTTGAGTCTCCTGTGCAAAGACAGCCTCTATGGTCAAGTCAGAACCATTCTACAGCCTGGGGTTCCAGACTGAGTAAAAAAGGAAAAAGGTATAGGTCACAGAACCCCAGCATCCATCTCAGATTTCTGACTGTGAATGGATATCATCAGCTACCTACACTTCTTCCACATCTCCCTGTATCTTCAGGATAGACTATACCCTCAAACTGAGAAGCAAAAAAATCTCATCCTTTTCAAAGTTGATATTGTCAAGTATTTTGTATAGAATGTGTCAAGTATAGAAATCAAAAAAGTAGTCAACATAACTATCCTGACTGTTGTCTCTTCTGGAACATGTATCTATACATGCATATTAAATGTGTATATATACCTTAATGAATATATGGAAAAGTGCAAAGATGAAAAAATTATCCTCTAAAAATGACTTATTATTATTCATAACATAGGATATGAGGATTAGAAAGATTTTTCCAAAAGCATTGATCTAGTAAGAGCTGAGAAATCCAGAGGTACAACTGTCTCAGAATCTATAGCATGCATTTTTCAATGTGCTAGCTCTCAATTCTAATAATATAGGGAATGCAATAGGGGCTTGAAGCAAAACCTAAACTTTACTTGACTTGAACATGGCATAGCCTATATCTTGATGGATAACCTCCCAGTCCTCCTAGGCAAAAGCAGTTCCACTCACTTTCCTATGGCCCAAAATTCTTGCCCTTCTGTGTGGACCTCTCGAGCTCCACATTTCATCTACACCTGTGCTAGAGTCGTGATCTCTACAACAGAGCATCTAACATCATCGGAGAATCTATGGTCACTGTGTTTTATTGTTTCTATGCTCAAGGTCCATGAGGTACTGGCATCTTCAACTAATATTTTATCTACAGCAATCACACACTAAGTTTGTGAAGAAAGAATTACCCTAAACCCTGGAGGCATTTATGAAACATAGAAATAAAGATATTTGATTAATACATAGGGTTGAGAAAGAACAGCATTGTGACACTTGGCATGAAACTGAAATAAACAGCATAAACAAATGTGGACAGAACATGGGGACATTGGACAACTTTAACAAGAGAGTAACCCTATGGTTGAGATTTCACGACAAGGGCTTCAGGGAGTCATCATGTGGGTCTGTCTGGTAGATATGCATACTTTTTCAATCAAAAAGTTGCTACCTGAAGACTTCTACATCTGAGTATCTAAGTCAAGCAGGTTGATGCACATACGTGATTCTGGCTACTCAGAGGGATGAAGTCAGATGGTTATTTGAAGACTTCAAGACCAGCCAGAACAACATGGCACAAACAGATAAATGAAGGAAGAAATTAATATAAAATACATAAATTCCATATTCTACATGTTAGAAACACACACACACACACACACACACACACCCTGCACACACACACATACTCACACACACACATTCACAAAAAACACACCGATCTTCTTTTTCACACACACACTGAAACAGTGAAGCATGATTTGGGAAAATGTTTGAGATTTGTTTTAATAAGCATAGTATGAACTGCAGAAAAATAGGAGTAGACATAAACTTGGTCAGATGTAGAAAACTGTAAAAACTGTTACAGTGACACACGGAGATTCATAATAGCATTTTTCTGCTTTTATTTATATTAGCATAATTTAAATAATGATCACTTATTTAAGAACCTCATTTCAAGAAAAATATTAATGATTAAGGTTACCAGGGAAGCTTATTTGGTTACTATGAACTGAAACAACAATGAATCTTTCATTAAATGAATAAGTCAAAATAAAATTGTCTCACAAGTTAGCCCTGTTGCTTCAGTAATTTAGAGTACTATAATAACAGTTTGCATATGCATTGCGCCTTGCTGAAAACCATTCCAATTGTGTCATCACATGATCTTTGGGGAGATACTGACAGCAGCTGGGACACCAGAAAAAGTCTGCCTTAGTTGGTCCCTAATAAAAACTCTGGTGAACATTTCAGTCTCTTTTCCTGACTTCTGAATTTCTTATAGTAGTTGAAACGTAGGCAGGGCAGACTAGAAATAACACAATGATAGTGATTCTTACTAGTATCACAGGGAACACCAAAGCCTAAAATATTGCACAGGAGCTACTGGTCATTAGAGGGGGTTCTGTACATGACTGAAACTAATAGAATAAACATGTGTGAATGTATATGTTCATATGTATGTGTGTGTGTTCATGTGGGTGTGTGCATGTGTTTGTGCATCTGTATGCGTGTGTGTATGTGTGTTTGCATGTGTGTATGTATGTGTGTGTTTGCATATATATATATATATTTGCATGTGTGTGTGTGTGTGTGTGTGTGTGTGTGTGTGTATTAGAAGTGGGATTATGGTAGTGACTTCCAGGATGTGGTCTGACTAGTCTGACAATGACTGTCTCCTGATATAAAAGCCAAGAATCTGACACTTGTTCAATCCACTAGGTGGGTTTCTTAGTTGGTCTTCAGTTTCAGTTTCGATTGATGTTGCATTCTAATTAACAGGAAAGGAATGCCTCAATAGCAGAATAGATTAGATGAACTTGACAGTGGAGTAAGGGCAAAAGTGACATTCTTTTTTTGTTTTTTGTTTTGTTTTTTTGTTTTTTTCGAGACAGGGTTTCACTTTGTAGACCATGCTGGCCTCGAACTCTTTCTTGTAGATCTGCCTGCCTCTTGCCTCTTTCTTGCCTCTTGCCTCCTGCCTCCTGCCTCCTGCCTCCTGCCTCCTGCCTCCTGCCTCCTGCCTCCTGCCTCCTGCCTCCTGCCTCCTGCCTCCTGCCTCCTGCCTCCTGCCTCCTGCCTCCTGCCTCCTGCCTCCTGCCTCCTGCCTCCTGCCTCCTGCCTCCTGCCTCCTGCCTCCTGCCTCCTGCCTCCTGCCTCCTGCCTCCTGCCTCCTGCCTCCTGCCTCTGCCTCTCAAGTGCTGGGATTAAAGGCGTGCACCACCACGCCCTGCCAAAAGTGACATTCTTGTTTGTTTGTTTGTTTGTTTCTGGAAGCCATCACCAGAAGGTGGAGCCCAGATTTAGGGTGTATTTCCCACCTCAAATGATAGAATCACGAACATTCCTCACAGAAATGCCCAGCTGTTTGGATTTCAGTTGATTCCAAATGTAACCTAGTTGAAATTCAAGATTAGCCATTATAACTGTAAACACAGAATTCCCAAAGAAAGCTAGAATGGTGTATGGTCCATTTTTACACTCGTACCTATCAGTATAGACCTCTACAGAGGGAACAAAATAAAACAAAACAAACAAACAAACAAAAATCCTTAGGTCCACAAATTTAATTACAGATAATATGTATTATGCATTATATAAGTGTTTATCAAAGATAACTTTCAATGTCGTCTTAAAATTTGAAACATTTAGGGTTTTTTTTTTTTTTTGTGCTTTTTAATGGTAAAGTTCATTTCAGTTTTATATGGGAAGAGGCCAAACTGTGTTCCACAGTTTAGGATTAATAAAAAAATTTTAAAAGCTGAAAATGTAAACGCTGGCCTATCATCGCACATGTTCTGCTCTTATCTTCTCTCTGCTTTCTTTTCTGTGAACTCAGAGATGACAAGCACTATATTGTGCTGAAGGAAACAAGGAAATCCATACATTACACTTAATACTTCAGCATCATGACTCTCAACTAAGAGTCATCCTGCTCACTTCATATGAAATATGACTTGGTACAATTTCTATGGTCTTCTTCAAATTGTCCCCACAAAGCCTCAGAGTGTTTGGGACAGGGGTAAATCCATATGTTCTTCAAGCATCCAACAGCAAAGATTACATAACAACAATTTGGAGCATCATGCTTCATGGTTTTTGGCTACTGAAACTAATCACGATCCTATACACACTCATGTGTGGAACCCTCTTTGTATAGATACAGGGATGACAGTCTTAGAAGGCATCTATGGGATGAGGAGTCAGAGTTACAACCTGATCTTTCATTAAACAGTTGCAGAAGCAAACCTGTGAACCCTTTTCAAGCATTACCAGCCACTATTCTTGTGTTTTAGAGGTTCACCCATTAGGTCATTAAATGCTTTGAGCTCCATTTTCCTTCTCTATAAAAACAGTATGACACTGGACTAGTGGGTTGTTATAGTTATGCAGCATGAATAATGTAGTAAAAGTAATAATGATCATATAATGGTCATATTTTATATGGTAGTTACTTACCATGATGTAATTAATGCATTCCATCTTCATTATTTAGTATGGGCCTCCTGCCTTATTTCATGCAGACAGCTGTTTATTTTGGCACCCAGATGCTACCAGCATCATGTCTGCCATAGCTGAAGACAGCAGAAAAGAAGCCATTCCCTTAATATGTTCTTAGGAATTTCTCGTGACACTGAAGTAGGTTTCTCAAGCATTGTTATTTAAAATAGGACTGGCCACAATTTCTATAAGAATCAGTTCATCAGACGATGATTGACACAATCCATACCCAATGTGTTACAGATCAAGCACATAGTCACATCACTCATGGTAAACTATGATTCCTCTTTTACAAGACAGAGACGCTTGGATTTGAAGAACAACTTACCTTGAGTCTCAGAAACAGGAAAAGCAAACTGATATTGTTAACCTTGTGGGCCTATTTTTTTGTAGTCTTGAAAGTGCCTTGGTAAGAGGCCAGAAGAAAGAACCCGACTTGAGACCTATGTGTGACCCATTACCATCATTACTCACAACTTTATTATCTTGAAGTCAGTGGTATTGTGCAGTGAAAAATTCAAAATGAATGGAAAATCACATTTTAGAGACAGGGAAGCTCTTAGGAGGTTGCTTAAAGTAGTACTATGCCTGTTGGGAACTGCACCCTGATGATTGCAAGGATTCTGAGAGTACCCTTTGTTCCCATTTCCAGGAGAGGCTCTGTTTCTGACAGGCAGCTCATCATCCCTGCTGTGGATGCACTCACCCCTCCTTTGCAAATAGTGAACTGCTATATGGATAGACTCCAATCTACCCAACACTGGCTTTCCTGATTATTCCCACTCGTGTGGGTAATTGCTTGAGTAAGCTGACCTGCCAACAGAATGGGCCTGCTGAGATTATGATGTAGAAAAAAAAATTGGGTGTTTGCTTCAGAGCTTCCTTTATGTTTCCATTTTTGATTAAGCTCTGGCAATGGGTACCAGAAAGGATGCTGTTTCCTTGGCAGCAGATCTGTACAGCACTTGCTAATGAGACCACCACAGTGAGTTTTCTTTCTGGGGAGATGAGTGGGAATGGGCAAGTCTTGCACTCAAGTGAAACAGTTGCCCAAGTCTGTCTGCTTAGCTCTCCATTCTAGAGAATTGTGGGATAATTCTGCTCTGCCAACAAGTCCTTCAAAACTAAGCTTATTGAAGGAAGATCACAGCTGGGGGAAAGAAGATCTAGAGATTTATTGAGCTGGGGGTGGGACAAGAATGACTGGATGAGCCCAGTAGAGCTATTTGAACCCAAGAGGAATAGACAAACACTGTGATTAAAATTTGAAAGTACTATGTTTTAGATAAAAGGAGAAAAGAACATACTCAACAAAGAGCTAATGAATCAGACATACCTCCAAATAATTAATAGTAATAACCCAGAAAAAAAAGTGTTGGGAATTACTAAGAAGTAAACTTCTCTGTGTGATGCAAATAAACCAGAATGAAACAGTCATTGGATTTAACATGAAGAAACTGTCAATTTCACAGTAGGTATCCTTAGCTGGCCTGGAACTTACTGTGTAGATCAGATGGACTTGTGCATGTAGTGAGCCTCTGCCTCTGCTTTTCTAGTACAGGACTTACCCCCCCCCCCCACACACACACACAATATGGAGGTGTGGTTGTTAATCATAATTAACAATTGAATTGGATTAAAATACCACTAGAATAGAACACACAATTGGATGGGATGCCTGGAAGAATTAATTAAATGGGGAAAATATACCCAGAATTTGGGCAGACCTACCCATGATGGAGTAAAAGAGAAAGAAAGAAAGAAGCACCAGACATCCTCTCTCTGCTTCCTGGTCACTATGATGTCAGCTGCACATTGCCTCCAAGCTCCCCCATACTGTAACAACGTTATGAAACAATGAGCCAAAATATATCTTTTATTTTTTAGGTGGTTTTTCTCAGGAATTTGCCTCAATGGCCAGCGTCTAACTCAAGATTTAAGTTGTTGATTAACTTTCTAGTCAAGCTGAAGACTGAGCTAACTTCAAGCATCTCAAAAGGTTTCTTATTTAATTCAGATGCCCCTGCTTAGGGAGGTTTGGAATAATGAAGGGTGGGGGACTTGGCTTTAGAGAGCTGCATGTCTCAAGGCATGCCCAATGCCAGACCATTATGTTTCTCTAAATAAGAGCAAGAAGTGTTCATGCACAGTATGAACACTCAAATTCTCATGTCCAGTATCTTTTGCTTCTGACGTTTTTCTTGCCATTTTTGGAAGGCTGTGGTTATTTAAAAGACATTTTTAGTCTGTCTGGGCCTGATACTTTTCCATGTAGCTCAGAAAATTTTTTCCTTAAGTTTGCTGATCAAGTGATGTCATTGTTTGTCAGAACTGAAAATTACAAATCTCAGAAAAATCTCCTGATCCCATTGAAAAGCATGAATTCACTTAGAGATGTCCAACTGCATCTGCCCCAAGCTATACGCTTCTTCCCCTTTTCTCATGAGATTAGATAAAAATGAAGATGTACTGTCTAGGCAGAAGCCGCCCTTTTCTTTGTATACTTTCCATTCTACCACAAATGGCCTGTGTAAGTCTTTGGGCTTCCTTAGTAATAACCAATACCAGGAGCGATGGTTCAATTGTCTCAGGTACTAGCTGCTCTTTCAGAGGACCAGGTTCAATTCCCAGGGCCCACAAAGCAGCTCATACCTATATATAATCCCAGTTTACAACTTTAACTTGAGGCCAAGGTAATCTGACACCCTCTTCTACCTTTCATGGGCATTAGCCATGCAAATGGCATACAAATATACCTCCCAGCAAAATACTCACATATAAAATAAACATTTTCATTTTAAAAACTAAACTTGAAATTTTGAAAATTCAACTTCTAATACTATGTACCCCATGGATTTTGGTTACTTTGGGTAATAGACTTCACTTCTCTGTGCCTCAGTGTGGGAACTGTGAGTTAGCTGGTGTATGGTGAATAGAATAAAGAACTTCTCCAAAATTCTTAATAAAAGAACCAATGGCTAACTGTCATCTCTGGTATTAAGAGAAATAATAACAAGGAGGAGAAAGACTAATGGAGTGTACGTATCTGATGATACATCATCCCATTCTCTACCACAAACTGCTTCACAGGACATTAAAGAGAATCCTGGGCTTATGTTGGAGTGGCTAGTTACCTGGCTGCCATTTCAAACTCGAATAGGGATGGTAAAGTTGAAGTTTTGGCTTTGTGGTATAGCTGGACTTCTCGGTGGGAACCTTCAGTAATGTCCCATGGGCTTCAGCAGAGTGCTGATGACTGTGTTCTTCTCCTATTTTTGCCAAAGGATTCCCAGGTATGCAGATGGTGTCTGGGATAAAACAGAAGCCGGCTCTGTTTACTACATCTCCTTCTAGTGGCTTCATCTATTGTCCATCAAACTTGTGACATTTTGGCCTTGATTTGGTTTTCCTACAGCCCCCTACACTGATACCTGGGAACACTTGCAGATCCATATGTCATCACTGCTCTATGTCCTTCCGTTCTCAGAACTCCACATCAGCTGATCTCAAGTGATGAAAGTATAGATGGAGAGACCATAGACCAAGGAGAACTCTGTTTCTGCCAACAAAGTGCAGACTTACACTGATGACTTTCTAAGCTTGAAGTTGAGAATTTTGAATTATTCATTTGAAAATATAATACCTTGATTTAGTAAATTAGTATTTATACCTGCAATATAGTTTCTAACACACTGGCTTAAACATAATGTATGCCCTGGTGCTGCTATTGGTTACAGAGTTAATCAACAAGCCCAGTCATTTATTAGAAAAAGCAAACTACTTGTAAAAAGAACTTTCTTCTAGATGCAAAGACCCTTAATTTAAATATTGAGTCTCTCTTCTTTTTAGGGACCACGGACAAGTTACCCAAAATCTGTAATCTAGGTTTGCCTTATTGATAAAAACTGAAAATGTTGTGTTTGCTGCACATGGTGATGGTGATAGTGATGATGATGGTGATGATGATGACGATGATGAAGGGGAGAGGAGGAGGGTGAGGAGGAGGAGAATTGTGATAAAATGATATCATTTCCCTCTAGTGGTGTTGTCAAACATTTATAGTGAGTTGTTATATATCATAACATCACTCGTGAGAACTGGAATTAGCCTTGCAACTTCTTGGGTCTCATGTGCCTGTTGAATTGCAGTCAGCTCCTAAGCCTAAACATAATGAAGCTTCCTTCTACCAGCTTCCTTCTGCCAGCTTTCCATGTACAGCGTGGGAGTGTGCTTCAATCCCTCTCTACATGAGCGATCTCTGCTTTGGACCTCTGACAACCTGCCTTGCACTTTTTAACTTTGTTCACCAAGAAAAACAGAATCCCACACCTTATAGTATAGGCTAAGTTAGGACATTGATCTTGAATCCACTCAGTCCTCAGAATTTTGTCCCCAGTGCCACCAGATCCTTAGAGTGGTTTATTGCCATGCCTGAAAAACAGAACAAACCAACTTATCTACACTGTAAGTGTTAGTTAATTTTCGTCAACTTGAAACAAACTGGAGTTTTCTGAAGAGGAACCTCAGTTGAGGAGTGGCCTCCATCAAATTAGCCTGTCAGCAAGTCTGTAGAGCATTATCTTTATTGATGATTGATGTGGGAGTACCCAATTCACTGGAAGTAGTACCACCCCTGAACAGATGTTCTTGTGTTATATAAAAAAGGCTGATTAAACCACAGGCAGCAAATCAGAAAGCAGCATTTTACTATGGCCTCTGCATCAGTTCATGCTTCAAGGCTCCCTTCCTAATGGAATTGCTGCCTTGGCTTCCATTTGATGACTGGCTATATCCTATAAACCAAAGAAAGTCTTTATTTCACAGGTAGTTTTGCCTTCGTGATTATCAGAGCAACTGAAACAAACTAGGAAAGTCTGGTGATATTAGATTCACTTGGGTCCCTTATACCTGTCCTCCTTTCCAAAGTAAAGCAAGCACACCCAGTTTCATTTTAAATATTAAATAAGGCAATGCACCTGAAAGTTGTATCCATAGTAATTGTACTGTAAGTCTTGGTAGATGACAGTTCTTAATGTGTGGGTTGTCATTGCTCCTCTCTACATCTCTGCATTCTGTCCCCCTCCCTCATCCTCTTTGCACTCTCTGCGCAGTGATACAAAGCAGCAGCATCTTGTTGAATTTATTAGTAGGTGTGGTCCTCATTTTCTACACCTACAAAGAGCCGAGTTGTCTTAGCACCACAGCCCTATTATATTGAGCATAATATATAAGCCTTTAGTAGCCTCTGTGATGATTTATCCTACGTTGTCTTTATTGTAATGGACGATTTACTGAAACATAAGGATCTCTCCCTGCTTAAGAAAATGTTTTTCTATAAATTTAAATTTTTTCCTAGAATCTATCAGGTATCAACATTTTAATATTTTATACACTCCAACCATACCTTCAGGACAAGAGATTTGTTTACATAGCAAATGAGCTACTGGGAATTCCTTTCAGGAGTTTTCATTCTTTGAATAATTCTAATGATGGCTGAGTTCCTGGGAAAATCTTTTATGAGGATTTGTATTATTTATAGGAGAAACAAGACTGCCCAATTTGTTGAACACCCAGATATGTTACAAGCAAGCTCACAGTAAGAAGTCATGAAATGTTGGTGTGAAAAATATGGCTATCACATGGCCTTTAGCAATGAAGCTGAGTATTTTTATACTAATAAGCCTTATACAGACCATAGTATTAGAACATAAGATTTTATCATAAAAAGTTAAAAAAAAACATCTTGGATCTTCTAAATACTAAGCATATTTGTGATATTGGTCCATAGGTTAAGTAGAGAGATGTGTATATATTCATAATATTTGCACCTATAGCATATACTTCCTGAGAACAGGTATGAATTATCCTTGTGCTCCTACTATTACCAACTCATTGACTTTTAAAAATTGGAATTGGAATTATTAAAGACGATATTTGGGTGATCAATCTGAAGAAATGGCCTAGCATTCTTTCTGCTATTGTAAAGGCTGATCAATATATAAAACCCAGAGAGAAAAAGCAAAATGAAAGAAGAAAAAGGAATCATGAGAAAAACATAAAAGTCTCAGATGCTCTGGAAAGGAAGAAACTCTCTCTGCCATTATCAGTGGAATTTGGCCAATACATAAGCATTATCTGAGCCAGAATCATCCTACTCATTTTTTTTTAGGTATTTTCTTCATTTACATTTCCAGTGCTATCCCAAAAGTCCCCCATACCCTCCCTCCCACTCCTCTACACACCCACTCCAACTTCTTGGCCCTGGCATGCCCCTGTACTGAGGCATATAAAGTTTGCACAATCAATGGGCCTCTCTTTCCACTGATGGCCAACTAGGCCATCTTCTGATACATATGCAGCTAGAGACACGAGCTCTAGGGGGTACTGGTTAGTTCATATTGTTGTTCCACTTATAGGGTTGCAGATCCCTTTAGTTCCTTGGGTACTTTCTCTAGCTCCTCCATTGGGGGCCCTGTGATCCATCCAATAGTTGACTGTGAGCATCCACTTCTGTGTTTGCCATGTCCCAGCATAGCCTCACAAGAGACAGCTATATCAGGGTCCTTTCAGCAAAATCTTGCTAGTGTATGCAATGGTGTCAGTGTTTCTCACCTGAGGAATACCGAATGGCTGAGAAGCACTTGAAAAAATGTTCAGCATACTTAAGCATCAGGGAAATGCAAATCAAAACATCCCTGAGATTCCACCTCACACCAGTCAGAATGGCTAAGATCAAAAATTCAGGTGACAGCAGATGCTGGCAAGGATGTGGAGAAAGAGGAGGAACACTCCTCCATTGCTGCTGGGATTGCAAGTTTTTACAACCACTCTGGAAATCAGTCTGGCGGTTCCTCAGAAAATTGGACACAGTACTACCGGAGGATCCAGCAATACCTCTCCTGGGCATATATCCAGAAGATGTTCCAACATGTAAGAAGGACACATGCTCCACTATGTTCATAGCAGCCTTATTTATAATAGCCAGAAGCTGGAAAGAACCCAGATGCCCCTCAACAGAGGAATGGATACAGAAAATGTGGCACATTTACACAATGGAGTACTACTAAGATTAAAAAGAATGAATTTATGAAATTCCTAGGCAAATGGATGGACCTGGAGGGCATCATCCTGAGTGAGGTAACCCAATCACAAAAGAACTCACATGATATGTACTCACTGATAAGTGGATATTAGCCCAGAAACTTAGAATACCCAAGATATAAGATACAATTTGTGAAACACATGAAACTCAAGAATAACGAAGACCAAAGTGTGGACACTTTGCCCCTTCTTAGAATTGGGAACAAAACACCCATGGAAGGAGTTACAGAGACAAAGTTTGGACCTGAGAAGAAAGGATGGACCATCTAGAGACTGCCATATCTGGGGATCCATCCCATAATCAGCTTCCAAACACTGACACCATCCTACTCATTTTTAAAATTATCATTTAGATATATAGTCTGTATAAATTGTACTGTATAGATTGTACAAATAGATAGAGTATATAGAGTAGATGGCTTGTATTATATCCTGTATTAGATGTATAATTTGTACTTTGTGGAGCTTCCATTTCTGTTTGTCATCTTCCCTGAATGGCCACATTTCACACTTATGTGAAGGTCTCTTTCATTTAGAATAGAAATGTTACCAAGGGTTCTAACTGAAGTTTCTCCTATGAAAATCTAGATTGAACATAATGACAAACTCAAAGCAATAGCATTTATTGGAAATTAACGCCTCTTTTCTCTTTGTGGATTCTTCTAGTCTTTATATGGGTCTCACTGACTGTCATAGTCATTGCACAGGCCATATCTTCTTCCAAATTTGCAGCAGTGGAGACCCTAATTCCTCCCAGAGCTGTGTGCATAAGAAATAGTCTTGTTCTTACCATTCTGTCTCTCCAAGACTTGCTCCCACTTCTCACAGCTGACTACTACCCTCTTCCATATTCCATCATAAGAGTTTGTCGTTTTTTATTGACTCTTAATTTTCCAATAACAGGTGTTGCTAATCATGATTTCTACCTTGGATGCTGAAAGATCCATAGAATTTTTCTTTAGTAAGATTAGTTTGACAGGGGGATTTTTACACACAATATTTCTAAAATACTAGCTAAGAAGTAAAAAGTTAATAACTAAAACAAGAATTTAATAATAGAAAACACTGTTCTAGAATGCATTTGTTATATATGCCTAGTTTCAAATACTCAAAGTGATTGCAAAAAAAATACAGCAATTGCACAAGTACTTGTTATTATGAGATATCTTCAATCTCCTTATGTCAAGAACATTATTTCCACTTATATTTGCTCTTCTGTTTGGTCTTTTTCTATTATAGCACATTTTCTTCACTAAATACCATAGTGAATACTGACCAGGAAATTCACCTCCAAATCCAGAAATGGCTCAGAACATACAGTTGTCTCAAAAGTCCATGCTTCGGACAAGTATAAGCACAGTTCATGTCTATAACTCAGCCCTTGGCATGTGGAAGCAAGAACAGCAGAATTTCAAGACCATCTTTCACTAAATAGTGATTTGGAGGTTATGCTGGGCTTCAAGAAGCCAGTCTTAAAAACATTACAGAAGCCGGGCATGGTGGCACACGCCTTTAATCCCAGCACTCAGGAGGCAGAGTCAGGTGGATTTCTGAGTTCGAGGCCAGCCTGGTCTACAAAGTGAGTGCCAGGACAGCCAGGGCTACACAGAGAAACCCTGTCTCGAAAAACAAAACAAAACAAAAATTACAGAAACAAATCTTATTCACATCACACTGTACTTATAAATGTATACAATTTTGTGCTAGAAATTAAAAAAAAGAAACCCTCACATTTGAATTGGTATTCTGAAATAGTGAATTGAATCATGAAGCATCCAACACAGAGAGGTTATGAACATGCAGGAGCTCAGAAAAGCTCCATGTCAAGCTAGAGGACAGAAGCAACCTAGAAGAAACAAGTGTCAAGACAGAGAGAGGCCCCAGGAAGACAATTACATTACCTTGGCATCAATGAGAACATGGGTAATGATAGCTTCAATCATAAGGATTCTCACAGGTGCAGGAAAAAAAGAAAAAGAAATGTTAATACGTGTCTTTTCTTAAAGACCAGCATTCCAAAAATGTGTAGCCTATTAGAGAACTATTTCAAGAAAAAGGAAATCTATTCCTAATATTTTTTAAAAAGAAGGAAATAATGTTTTTCTTTTTTCTTTTTTTTGTCGACAGAAAGAGTTTATTGTGTACTTGCCCCAGGAATGGAGGAGCTGATTGCACCACACACACACACACACACACACACAAGCCAGAATCCTACAATCAGGATCTAAGGACAGGCGACTTCCTTAGAAACATGTCTTATTTATTTATTTATTGGATATTTTCTTCATTTACATTTCAAATGCTATCTCAAAAGCCCCTAATACCCTCCTCCCCGCCCTGCTTCCCTACCCACCCACTCCCACTTCTTGGCCCTGGCTTTCCCCTGTACTGGGACATTTAAAGTTTGCTAGACCAAGGGGCCTCTCTTCACAGTGATGGCCAACTAGGCCATCTTCTGCTACGTATGCAGCTAGAGACATGAGTTCTGGGGGTACTGATTAGTTCATATTGTTGTTCCACCTATAGGGTTGCAGACCCCTTCAGATCCTTGGGTACTTTCTCTAGCTCCTACATTGGGGGCCCTGTGTCCCATCCTATAGATGACTGTCAGCATCCACTTCTGTATTTGCCAGGCACTGGCAAAGCCTCACAGGAGACAACTATATCAGGGTCCTTTCAGCAAAATCTTGCTGGTGTATGCAATAGTGTCTGCCTTTGGTTGCTGATTATGGGATGGACCCCCGGGTGGGGCAGTCTCTGGATGATATCTTCCTAATACACCCATTTGCCCAAGAATTTCATAAATTCATTATTTTTAATAGCTGAGTAGTACTCCATTGTGTAAATGTACCACATTTTCTGTATCCATTCCTCTCTGAGACATCTGGGTTCTTTCCAACTTCTGGATATTATAAATAGGGCTGCTATGAACATAGTAGAGCATGTGTCCTTATTACCAGTTGAAACATCTTCTGGGTATATGCCCAGGAGAGGTATTGCTGGACCTACTGGTAGTACTATGTCCAGTTTTCTGAGGAACTGCCAGACTGATTTCCAGAGTGGTTATACAAGCTTGCAATCCCACCAACAATAGAGGAGTGTTCCTCTTTCTCCACATCCTCGCCAGCATCTTCTGTCACCAGAATTTTTGATCCTAGCCATTCTGACTGGTGTGAGGTGGAATCTCAGGGTTGTTTTGATTTGCATTTCCCTGTTGATTAAGGATGTTGAACATTTTTTCAAATGCTTCTCAGCCCCTCCATATTCCTCGGATGAGAATTCTTTGTTTAGCTCTGTACTCCATTTTTTTAATGGGGTTATCTGAATTTCTGGAGTTCAGCTTCTTGAGCTCTTTGTATATATTGGATACTAGTCCCCTATCAGATTTAGGATTGGTAATAATTCTTTATCAATCCGCTGGTGGCCCTTTTGTCTTATGACAGTATCTTTTGACCTACAGAAGCTTTGCAATTTTATGAGGTCCCTTTTGTCAATTCTGGATTTTACAGCACAGGCCATTGCTGTTCTGTTTAGGAATTTTTCCTCTGTGCCCATATCTTTGAGGGTTTTCCCCACTTTTTCCTCTATAAATTTCAGTGTCTCTGGTTTTATGCGGAGATCTTTGATCCACTTATACTTGAGCTTTGTAAAGGAGATAGGAATGGATCAATTAGCATTCTTCTACATGATAACCACCAGTTGTGCCAGCACCATTTGTTGAAAATGTTGTCTTTTTTCCACTCGATGCTTTTATCTCCCTTGTCAGAGATCAGGTGACCATAGGTGTGTGGGTTCACTTCTGGGTCTTCAATTCTATTCCATTGGTCTACCTGTCTGTTGCTGTACCAGTACCATGCTGTTTTTAATCACAATTGCTCTGTAGTACAGCTTTAGGTCAGGCATGGTGATTCCCCCAGATGTTCTTTTATTGTTGAGAATAGTTTTTGCTATCCTAGGTTTTTTGTTATTCCAGATGAATTTGCAGATTGCCCTTTCTAACTCAGTGAAGAATTGAGTTGGAATTTTGATGGGGATTGCATTGAATCTATAGATTGCTTTTGGCAGGATAGCCACTTTTACTATATTAATCCTGCCAATCCATGAGCATGGGAGATCTTTCCATCTTCTGAGATCTTCTTCAATTTCTTTCTTCAGAGACTTGAAGTTCTTGTCATACAGATATTTCACTTCCTTAGTTAGAGTCACACCAAGGTATTTTATATTATTTGTGACTATTGAGAAGGGTGTTGTTTCCCTAATTTCTTTCTCATCCTGTTTATCCTTTGTGTAGAGAAAGGCCACTGATTTGTTGAATAATCTTAAAGCATCTTAGTGCGTAGAAGGCCTTCAGCTTGCAGGCATCCCTTATTGTCTCTAAACTCAGAAATTACTCTCTCCACAAGAAGACCAAAGCCTGTGGACAGAAGCAAGACTTGTCTCCTACTGGAGAGGTTATTAGGAATCCATCCTTCATCTTTCTAAATGACCTACTCTGTAATCCTTGGGAACACATCAACTCCTTCCTGCCCTTTCCTCTTTTTAACAGGGTTCCTTTCCCCTTGCTCTCATTTTAGACCCAGGACAAGGAGTCCTACTTGGCACCCTCGGTACTTTCTGTACTATGTGTTTTAATTTCCTCTTATATTTCAGTCAGTTGCTCACCCTGTTATATTTCTTTACATATAACTAATGTCCTTCGTTTCCAGGAGTCCCATGATATCTACCTACCCTTGGATTATTAGATGATAGAGACTAATCTATTGATAATGAAGTTAAAGAGAAAAAGAAGAAAAGGTGAGAGTCTAAGCATTCTTTGTGAAATTCAGGAGTTATTCAAAACCTATGGCCCACTGTCTTAATCAGGGTTTCTATTCCTGCAAAAACATCATGACCAAGAATCAGTTGGGAAGGAAAGGGCTTATTCAGCTTACACTTTCCACATTGCTGTTGATCACCAAAAGATGTCAGGACCGGAACCCAAGCAGGTCAGGAAGCAGGAGCTGATACAGAGGCCATGGAGGGATGTTGCTTACTGGCCTGCTTCCCCTGGCTTGCACAGCCTGCTCTCTTATAGAACCCAAGACTACCAGCCCAGAGATGGTCCCACCCACAAGGTGCCTTTCCCCCTTGGTCACTAATTGAGAAAATCCCTTACAGCTGGATCTCGTGGAGGCAATTCCCCAACTGAAGCTCCTTTCTCTGTGACTACTCCATCCTGTGTCAAGTTGACACACAAAACCATCCAGTACACCCACTTGATCATATTCAGCATGTAAAGTGACTATTGGGGACAGTTCTGTCAAAATATTCATGTGCAATAAGGACTTAACCTGTTTGATTGGTAAAGGTTTTGAGGCATTCTGGAGAAATGTGATTATGTCTGCAATTTGAAAGGCAGAGAATATGTAAGCAGGTATCATTTAAAGAAAAAATGCTCATGCCCGTTCAAGTTTTAGAAAACTTAGAGGCTTATTACAGAGAGAAAATGATACCTTTATCCAACCAACCTTCCAACAAATCTCTATGGATACTGTTGATCAATATTTAAAGTTGATATAATACAGTCACAAAAAATATCAGAAGGCCGAACATCACATTGACAAAGGCAATCTAGTTAGAAGAGTCATCACCCAACTTCAAGACTTCAATGGCTATAATAATTAAAACAGTATGATGAGGAAATGGACCCACCTGGGTAAGGTGTTCTCACAATTATCACAAGGTGATTTTATCTGAAAAGATTGGTCTTAAATAGATGATGCTGAGAACACCTGGTCACTAAATGAAGATACGTACTTCACGGCTTCCAGTAGATCAGAGCACAACATGGGGAATTCAAAGTTATGAAATTGCCACACAGTAATTGTAAACACTGGAAATGACCTTGGCCAAAGCCATGGGTGCAGACACAGGTCCTTAAGCACTACTTTCAGTGTGCACCACATCTTTGACTTGAAGAAGGTTTTCAGCTTTCTGTTTAATATGTGTTCTGTGTTCCATTGTAATTTCTTCTTTACATCATGAGCTATTCAGAGGTGTGCTATTTTATTTTCGAACAAGTTTTCAGCTATTTTGGTTTGTTATAATTCATTTATTTTTGAGCAGGTTTTTAGGCTAGCATTTTGTTTATTATAATTCTAATTATGCTCAATGAACATGCTCTGTTAGAGTTCATATTTAAAGTGTGCTGAGAAACACTTAACTACGCACTATGTGTTCTGGTTCACTAAAAGTTTTGTGAATCCTTGAAAATAATGGAGATTCAGCTCCAGTGAGAAACAGGGTGGCACTGGGTCAAGTTTCCATTAAGTCAAGTTTGCCAGGCATGTTCAGATCTTCTACATCCTAACCCCTGTGTGTGTGTGTGTGTGTGTGTGTGTGTATGTCTTTTCTTCTTGCTTCTATATATTAAAAGAAAGTTTTAAATCGGCTTCACAAATGCATACAAGCTTATTTTTCTTTGCATATCTATCAATATCTTTATTATGTTTTATTCATTTCTGTTCCTACATGGACTTTAAGTTCGGGACATCTCCCTGGTTAGTTAAACGTTACCATTATTGCATGACATGACAGGTTTATCTTCTCTAATCTATTGTTTTGGTGGGCATTTTAATTGCCTCCAATTTTCATTGGAATCATATTTATAGAACATAATTAAATTATACATCAGATATTTCATATATAGCAGTCATTCACTACACATATAAGATCCACTTCAGGAACAATTTGCAAATATTAAACCTGCAAAATTCCCCCTTCCCATATACTTTAATCACCTCTATATTATTTATAATAGGTAATGAAATTAAATGCTACACACGAAGTTGTTATGTTCTTTTGTTTAGTGGCTAAACACGGGGAGGACAAGTTCCTACATAGTCATCACAAATAGCTTTCTTCAGAGCATTGATGTTGCTCTCTCTTCCCTCCTACTCATTTTTCATATCCTTTATATATTTAAATTATTGATTCTGTTGTTAGTTACAGGTATGTGTGTGAGTGCATGCCTGTGTGCATTTTAGTATGGGTTCCAGTGGAGTCCAGTAGAATGAGTTGAATCCTCAGGATCTAAAGTGACAGAAGGTTGTGAACTGACCAATGTAAGCGTTGGGCACTGAACTTGGCTTCTTCACGAGACCAGCTTTCACATCCTTATTTTAAAAGTATTTCTTCATAATTATACCTCAAGAGTGTTTAATATCAATGTAATTGCTGTTTTTCTATTTTTATATATTCATGCCTTTTAACTGGGATTATTTTTTGACAATATTAAAATTAACTTAGTCAATTTTAATGTAATGTGTTTGTTAATACAATGTGTATATCTTTGTCATGTTGTTCTATAATATGTCTTTTCTTCTTTTATTATATTAGATTATAATAATATTATGTATTATATATCATAACAAAAAGGGCCAGCTTCACCCTGCTTCCCAGGTAAGGTACAGGGCCTGGTCTCCTGAGTGTTGCAGCTGGTGAGGAGCATGGCCAGCTCTCCTGCTCTCATGACCCTAGACCAAGCTCTCCTCTCTGCCATAGATGATGAAGGATGAGAGAGCAGAGCAGGATCTCTCTCTCTCTCTCTCTCTCTCTTTCTCTCTCTCTCTCTCTCTCATCCATGCCACCTCACAACAGACAAGAGGCAGGGCTGACACAGTAGGGAAAGGCTCACCTGCAACCCCTACACCCAGTGCCAGCTCTGCTCTCCTATGCTTCAGCAGATGAGGAGCAGGGACAGCTCTCCTTCTCTTATGTCTCCTGCCTGTTGTAGATGGCAAAGGGCAAGGGTCAAGGGTCATGGAGGGTGTCTCTCCCTTGCACATGCTGCCAAACTAAGACAAGTTGTGGCACTAGCTCTTCCATGCTGACATCCTTGGGGCCAGCTCACCCACACCCTTGCCATCAGGGTCAGCTCTACTGTGCTGCCCAGGTGAAGTACAAGGACTACTCTCTAGAATGCTGCAGCAGGTGAGGGGCAGGGCCAGCTCTCCCCAACTCTTATGACCTTGTGTCAGCTTTCCTGCTTGCTGTTGGTGGCAAGGGGTGAGGGGCACATCTCTCCCTTGTCCATGTCACCACATGGCAGACAAATGGTGGGACAAGCTCTGCCATGTTCACATCCTCATGGCTGATTCATCAGTGCCCCAGACACCAGTCAGCTTTATTGTATTGCCTAGGTGAGGTTTAGGACCTGTTCTCCTCATTGCTGCAGCTGATAAGGGACAGGGACAGCACTCCTACTCTCATGGCGGCAAGGCCCAGGTCTCCTGCTTGATGTAGATGGTGAGGAATGAGGGGCCAGAAAGTATCACTCCCTTGTCCATGCCATCTCATGAGAGACTAGTGGTAGTGCCTGCTCACCCATGCTCATATCCTAAGGGCTATCCCACCCTCAACTCCAGCAATATGCAGAAGCCTCTGTCCTGAGTATTGCAGCTGACTAAGGGCAGGGTCATCTCCCTGCTCCTCCAAGGACCAGCCATTCCTTGTTGCCTAGGTGAGGAGTGGGGCAAGTTCTACAAAGCTCTCAGATATTAACGTGTCCCCAGGTGGGAGCCCAAACCAGGGAAATCTGCCCGGAGTTTAGTTGTAATAGACCCCTAATGCTTCAGCCCCACAGATCTAGATGTGGTCCCTGCTGGCAGCACAGGCCAGGACCCCACCATGGTCCCGGAAGGCATCATAGGCTACTTGCATCAGACTGTTGCTCACTACTCTACAGACTCCAATTCTGCCCTTGCTTATTGTGCCCACATCTTCCTGTTTCTCTTTCTCTCCTATTTCTTCACCAAGTACTTGTTCTTCTATGAGGTGCTCAGGATCTCTGAGTGTCTGAGGTCATCTCAGGAATTGTCTCAAGAGTGCTGTGCACCCTCATATATTATGGGGCCAGACAGGGTTTGTCTACAGTATGGTTTGACCCCCAGCCTGCCCGCCCCCCCCCCCCAGGCCTGAATGGTGCCAGACTGGTGGTCATCTCAGTGTATATTCCTGTCTGGGCCACATGCCTCCAGTCTAGTGTTCATCTCAGATTTGCTCTTGACCAGCTAGTACAAGTATCCCCTTGTGAGGGTCATCTGTCTTGCCCTGGGAGCTTATCTAGGCCTGCCTAACACCAGATTGATGTTCATCTCAGGTTCCCTCTTTTCAGGAACTATTTGACTATTAATCATTCAGATGTTCTTAGGTCAGAACAGTGAACAATACCTGGCCTCTCTCCTCTCTGTCAGCTATTGACCCACAGGAGACACAGAAACCACATCTGTAATACCTCTGGAGGCAATGACATTTTCATGTTTTGAAGTTGTATGTTTGGTAGGTTCCTTAGAAAGGGTCTGTTAAACGCATGAAACTCAAGAAGAACGAAGACTATAGTGTGGACACTGTGCCCCTTCTTAGAATTGGGAACAAAACACCCATGGAAAGAGTTAGTGAGATAAAGTCTGGAGCTGTGACGAAAGGATGGACCATCTAGAGACTGCCATATCCAGGGATCCATCCCATAATCAGCTTCCAAACTCTGACACCATTTCATACACTAGCAAGATTTTGCTGAAAGGACCCGGATATAGCTGTCTCTTGTGAGACAATGCCGGGGCCTAGCAAACACAGAAGTGGATGCTCATAGTCAGCTATTGGATGGATCACAGGGCCCCCAATGGAGGAGCTAGAGAGAGTACCAAGGAGCTAAAGGGATCTGCAACCCTATAGGTGGAACAACATTATGAACTAACCAGTACCCCAGAGCTCTTGACTCTAGCTGCATATGTATCAAAAGATGGCCTAGCCAGCCATCACTGGAAAGAGAGGCCCATTGGACTTGCAAACTTTATATGCCCCAGTACAGGGGAACGCCAGGGCCAAAAAGTGGGAGTGGGTGGGTAGGGGAGTGGGGGGGGTGTATTGGGGACTTTTTGGATAGCATTGGAAATGTAAATGAGGAAAATACCTAATAAAAAAATTAATTCTAAAAAAAAAAGAAAGGGTCAGCATGAAGTGACTATATTTTGTGAGTTTTGCTTCGTGACAATAGTCATAATAATGTCCGTATGACTGAGTTTCTGTCTCGTTAAATATAAATATTAATTTACTTTTTCTTTTCTATGGATCTTAATTATATTATTACAATATTCTTGTCACAAACATCACCATCAAGAGAAATAGTGATCTAATTTTATTTTCTTTATAATGTATATATTCATTTATTATCAGTGAATGAAACTATTATTTAAAGCATAGTTTTTAGTTTCAATGCAATTATAATTCACTTGGCTTAGATTTACAAAGTGTTGATTTCTTCTCTAGAGGTCAGAATAATGACTAGTCTATTTTGCTATGTTAGCATTATTAAATGAATTTTAAATTTTTCAGATATTTTTAATACAATATTTGAATATTTTCTCCTGTCTTGGTTTGATTTTCTTCCCATATTTTGTCTTTAAAATAAGAAACAAACAAAAAGGCACACACATACACACACACACACACACACACACACACACACACACACACACACACATACAGAACCCTGTAGTTACTTCTGTGTTGCCTACCTACTTCTGAGCTTGGGACCTTCTCTGAGGTGTGGTTCAAGCATCATTTCACTGAAGAAATTGCTGTAGTTTGTCTTTTTTTCTTATGCAGGGAGTTCTGAGAGACAATGAAATTGGGTAGATATGGATGTAACTAGGGGCAGGACCTAGAAGGACTTGGGAGGAGGGTAAATATGATTAAAATATATTTTAAGAAAAAATGTATAAACAATAGATACAAAAAGATTTAAAAATATTTTAAAATTTTCATCCCTTTTTATTCTTTTCCATTTTGATGCATTTATTTTATTTTTACATTATATTTAATTTTCTAAATGCATCATTTGTTTGTTTACTTCTACATTTACTCTGTATAAGTCAATTAAAAACTAACTACTTTCACTTTGAATTTTGATTTCTTTAAACCACTGAGATTCCTAATTCTGCTCCAAGGTTTTGCCTTTTATCTATACCTTTTTACTTATTTTAATAAGCATCTTTTGAACTATTGACTGAATCTTCGGGAATTTGTTTTTTGATAATTCACTAGACTTATGGTAATATACTATTATGTATCTTCTTTATAGGAACTTCATAAATAATGCTTTCCTTCATGGTTTTTAAGGCAAAATTATATATAAGATAAAAATACTTGCTGGTGAAAAGTTGACTCTGGTAGTGTTTTAAGTGTAAATTATGGGAAGTTTATTTTTCATTCCTCTGTTGTATATAATTACATAAAACCATCTACTGGTATTTGAAAACATATAGGAGTAAAATGCTCTGGGAAACAAAGAATCCAAAGGGGGCCTGGGAAGCAAGGAAGTGAGAACAGCTGGGAGGGCCATGCAGTATGCAGGGCTTACCTGTAAGAAGGTAAAAGCAGAGTATCTAAGACAGCCTACTTCTAACAATTAAAGACATATTTGGGGTCATGGTCTGGTAGATCCTGGTCCATGACTAATTGACTTTGGGGCTTGAAGCTGTTGGTTGGCTAACACATGATGCCCAGTATCATATAGAATAGGAACATTGCTGACCTCATGGCCAGAGAGCAAGAGAGCCTGAGAATGGTGGTGTGTTTCCTGAGAAACACACCAAGTTCCAGAGATAAACACAACAGGTACACCAAACAGCCACCCGTTTTACACAAGCCTTTGGAGGACACGTAAAACAAAAACAGAACACGTTTACTGTGGGAAGCAGGTGTGGCCGCATGGGCCAAGATGGTTACTGCCTTTCCCGAGCATGCGCAGTGAGGCTGCATTGCGTGGGCTGTCTGCCAGGCTGGACTGTTCCTCCCGGACCTGTCAGCCTATCAGTGACCAACCTGAGCTCATGCTTGGAGCGTGTGTGAATTCTGATTGGATGAGGTGGGGTGGAGCTAGATGAGGTCAGTGGGCGTGAGTATAGTTGCTTAGCCCTTGCCCTAAGTAGAAGCTAGTAGTAGTAAGAGAAGCTGAGTGGAAGGAGAGAGTTGTAAGAAAAGCTGCAAGAAGGACAAGTGGAGAGAGCTGTAAAAGAAAAGGCCACAAGTAAAGAAGCTGTTGTGTGAACCCAATTTGGTGTCCATGTTGTTCGTGTCTCTCTGGCTCGAAGGAACTGTAGCCGTTTACCATGAAAGGGAGATATTTTTAGAGAATGTAGTATACAAGCACAAAAGATATATAGTGTAAAGCTTCACTTAGATTTAAGAACTTTATGACCCAATACAAAGATTTCCATTGTTGATAAGTTAGAAGATGTCCTCTTTTTATCTAATCCATGTTTAATATAATTAATGTAAAAGTTCCAGCAGGACTTGATAAAACTTTTCCAGATGACTAAGTATATGTGGAATTAAAGGTAAATACATTTGAAGGAAGAAAGAGGACACACGCAATCTTGGAACCATAGCACTATGGAATACACTGTTAAATTAAGAGAGCAGGGCTCTCAGGAAGAGAACGATAAGGCTGCCATAAAGACACCTATGGCAACTGGCATCATCTGAATATGCTTTCCAGAAGGAAAGCCCTCAAGGACAACTGGCACAGCCATTTGATTTCAGTTAATCTTGATGACACTGGTTATAAATACATTCTAAATTCCTGACATATGATTGTGAAAGACTCCGAGAGGAGCCCCTTGCTCAGACCTCAGGACAATAGCGGACACCCAAGAACTCACGACAGACCGAGCTTGTTGCAAACCACATGAGGCTTTATTCAGGGAAAGCCAGAGCTCTGGGGACGACTCATATCCCATGCAGGGGTAGAGGAGTCGACCTCGAGGGGAAAGAGTTCCCAGTTTTTATAGGCCCTCAGGGGGGGAAGGAGAAGGGGGAGATTAGGGGATTTCCAGATCTAAACAATGTCTATTCTCAAGAAATGGGTATGGGAGGGAAACAAGAAAAGAATCTAATGAAGGTGTAGCAATGGGCACACACCTGGTCAGAACATTGGCAGACACACAGGTTCAAGGAGTGGCCAGAGCATTGTGCACCTCTATTTTTCTAAATCAGTGAAGCTAGTTCTGCTAACACTGACATCTATCTTGCCAATTTCAGGGCTTCTGTGTCCTTTTACATTCTGCCAGGATCTTTCAATTGAAGGAGAGATTCCTAAGGTTATCTCCCTCAGGCAAATCTATTAACTTTCCTAATCATATTCTCATCAAGCATTATTAATAGATGGGACCATTCATGCCAAGGCTTATAGAAAACCCGCATACTGGCCTATAGGATGCTTTAACCATTACACACATGTTTACTGACTCAAGAATCAAGTATAAGTCTTCTGTTGAGAATCAGTAGAAGCTGGTTTTCCTATGCATGCTCAGTCTAACTGAAGGGATCAAAAGGCCCTGCAGCACCTTTGGCTTCCACATTCAGATCTGTTCATGGAGAAATAGACCTTGTTTCTTCTACTCTCTACTATTTAACCTAGTTTCTAAAATGGTGTTTAAATGCCTTACTTTTTCTGAAATTATTAAGTCCTAGAAAACGATAGATTCTTTTTGCTGAGTATGAAGGGTCTGTAATCCTATATGCAGTTTAACACTCTGAATGAGAGCCATGCATATGGTTGCATAGAGCAGAAAAAGGAAACAGTGAACGAGCTAATTATTTCCAAGGAGTAAAGGAGAACTGGGTTGTAATCTTAGGAAAGTGCCTGACCTAACAACACCAGAGAGGCCACAGAAGGGAATCATGTAGCTCCGTGGGCAAGAAAGTCTGTTTTGTTTTGTTTTGTTTTGTTTTGTTTTGTTTTGTTTTGTTTCGTTTTCTGATGGATATATGGACCCTATTCTCTGCTCCCTTCATGAAATACCCAGTAAACTCTCCCACATTCATTTTCTTCAGAAAATTTGCCTAGAGGAAGACACACACTCACACACACACACACACACACACACACACACACACACACACACACACACGGCTGCAGTTTAGGCAAGAACCACTAATGTTGGGAAGGGGAATACATTTTTTTTTTCATAAAGACACCAAATGTCCCCACCTTTATACCAGTATAAAACACAAACTTGTGGCTGTGAGACTCAAGGAAACATAATCATTTCTTCACAGGAAGTTGACCTGTTGCCATTTTTACAACCCAATGCTCACTCTAGAATCTTCAGTTTCCTTAAATATTAGCTGTATGCTGGGTGACTGTGTCTGCTTTCTCACAGGTTTCTCTGCCCTCCTCCTAACTGACTGTGCAGATCCCTTCAGCCCGAGGGATGGACACTCACCCTGCAACTGGAGCTTAATCAGGCCCCACAGGAGACTGGGGATTTCTGTAGATTAAGTGGAGTTGAGGAGTGAGTTGAGGAGTTAAAGGATCCCGGGATGTCAAGAACTCTGCTCTGTTCTGAGTTGGGATCACGTTAGACTGAGGAGGTATAGGATCACTTGAAACTCTCTCTTGGAAGCTACATAAACCCAACACCGGATTGTAGGTGAGTTTTCTGCCCACTTGCTGCCTTATCCAGCTTTTCTGGCGCAGCTCTGAATCCTGTCTTAAAAGCAGCGTTGTCGTATTCTTGAGAAAGCCTAAACTTAAGTGACAGGACATAAATAGCTGGAGAGAAAAACCTAGTTCAATATAGGCCACAGAAAATCCAACCCCCCCACAAATCCCCACCCTCAAGTCCTCCACACTGGACTAGGTAAGAGCATTACATCACTAACAGCAGCTCCCATTGGCTGATGGAACCTCATAGACCAGAAAGCTGCTCCTGAACTAACTCTTTCGTGTCCTTGTAAAGCATCAGAAAGCAGGATAGCATAGGCTAGAACAAAGGCCCTGGGCAATGACACTTTCAGAGCAGCAAACCTTGCTGGGTCACTGCTTAGACTTGAATGCTGCTTGGAGCTTGCGTGGCGAGTACAAGCAAGCTCCTGAAAAGTGGGAAGATGCTGGCTTGACTGGGAGCTGACAGAGCTCTCCAGTAAACTAAGTACGTCTGCTTTCTTCTCCCACTAGTGTTATTGCAAAGATTCTTATTGTAATAAGTTTTGACAAGAGCTGGCAAAGGGAGCAGGTGCCAAGGAATCCAACTAGTCAGAGGCATTAGAGACACTGTGGGCACTAGAGGATAGAGGTGTTTCCATGGGAACCAAGTGAAAGGTGTTTGGTGGTGGCTGTTTAGGAGGCTTGTTTTCTTGTTTAAGACAGAGCTGAGGAGCATCTTGCTCTGTTTTCTGCTTCAGCCTCACTGGGTAAATCCCTACTCCCCCGCCCCCAGCCCCAGCCTTAAATAGGATTTCAGGAATTTAATTTCTCTGCTAACATGAATAATGCTTAAGTATTAGGCACACCAAAATCCCTTGGGAGTGGCGGAGGTATTATTTTGGTAGATCAGGACGGTTCTAATCACAAAACTCTTTATTTTTGAGGGAACAGTATTGTGGCCAGGGTCAAAATAGAATCACTTCTTTGAAGGAAATGTAAAGACAGCATTTTGAACTTCAAACTCCCCACCTCTGCTTTCATTGTGTATATTTTAGCATTCATATGTCTGAGTTTTCAGATGCATATGTCCTAGGAATGACCCAGAATCTCAGAAATGTTGGAAAAATAAAAAAGAAAGAAAGAATACCTAAATTTTGCAGGGCTTTACATTAGTCTCAATTTATTTTATTTTCATTTAAAATATGATCATATCATTCACTCTCCCTCTTTTCTCAAAACAGCTCCCTTTCAAGTTCATAGCCTCTTTAGTTATGATTTTTGCATACATATCTGAATGAAAAAAATACATAAATATAACCTGTTGAGTCTGTTCAGTGCTGTTTGTGTATTTTTAGCGCTTTCCAGTTGGTATAATACAAGCAACCATGAGGTTTACTGCTATAAGGGAGATTGCAGATTTACACACTGAGAGCTTAAGCGTCCAGATTACAACATCCAGTCTGGGGCAGATGCTGTCTCTATGGAGTGAAAAGATGGCAGTTGGCCTGAGATCATCTGCATGTGCTACTTCACCTTTCTACTCAAATACCTAAAATTAAATGAAGGATGTGTCACCCATGATATCCGTGTCCATTTCTTTCCACAGTCTCATGAGCTATAAGACATCAAAAATATCAGTGTGAATAAATCAAAGATCATGACAACTTCATTTATATTAAAAGAGTAGGGAAAGGACTGTGAGCAAACGGGCTATAGAGTTTCTATAGCATTAATGTTAGTCCATGTTCAGATGCCTGTTCTAGCTTTTTTGTTGGAGTGAAATTTAACTACAACAAGTTTGCCTTATTTCCCCCTTGAAGCCCCTGGATTAAACACTCAGAAATTTATTGGCAAAGAAAGAATCCTTCTGTGGAAGGAAAATCATTAAATACAGGCTGCACTCATTAAAAGTTCCCCATCCAGATGGTCGTTCCTTCAGTCTCTGGTCCACACTTTGTCTCTGTAACTCCTTCTATGGGTATGTTGTTCCCACTTCTACGAAGGATCAAAGTATCCACACTTTGGTCTTCTGTCTTCTTGAGTTTCATGCTGTTTGTTAATTGTTTCTTGGGTATTTGAGCTCCTGGGCTAATATCCACTTATCAGTGAGTGCATACCATGTGTGTTCTTTTGTGATTGGGTTACCTCACTCAGGATGATATTTCCTAGTTCTATCAATTTGCCTAAGAATTTCATTAATTCATTGTTTTTAATAGCTGAGTAGTAAATGTAGCTCCATTGTGTAAATGTACGACATTTTCTGTATCCATTCCTCTGTTGAGGGACATCTGGGTTCTTTCCAGCTCCTGGCTATTATAAATAAGGCTGTGATGAACACACCTGGGGATCTATCCCATATACAATCACCTACCCCAGATATTTTTGTGGATTCCAACAAGTGCTTACTGACAGAAACCTGTAATAGCTGTCTCTGGAGAGGCTCCACCAGTGCCTAACAAATACAGAGGTGGATCCTGCAGCCTACCATTGGACTGAGCACAGGGTCCCCAATGAAGGAGCTAGAGAAGGAACCCAATGAGCTGAAGGGGTGGGTTATCAGCCTCATAGGAGGAACAACAATATGAACTAACCAGTACCCCCAGAGCTCCCAGGGACTAAATCACCAACCAAAGCATACACATGGAGGGACTCATGGCTCCAGCTGCTTATGTAGCAGAGGTTAGCCTAGTTAGACATCAATGGAAGGAGAGGACCTTGGTCCTATGAAAGTTCTATGCCCCAGTGTAGGGGAATGCCAGGGCCAGGAAGCAGCTGTGTGTGGGTTTGTAAGCAGAGGTGATGGGAGGGGATAAGGGGTTTTTGAGGGGAACCAGGAAGGGGGTAACATTTGAAATGTTAATAAAGTAAATATCTAATAAAAAATAAATGCAAAAAGCCAAAAAAAAAGTTCCCCATCCATCCACAAAATATTCTACAAGTGTCTAAAACTGCATCCTGTGTAAGTCTTCATCTGTTGCTCAAACTACTTTGTTCTCTGTAAGGTTCTGTTGGTTTTGTCTTTATTGTATTTATAATATAATTATATTTTGAGTAAATTATCCTTAGTATATTAGTGAAGACACCATGGAACCCACAATGGGAATGTGCAACACAACAGGACTTTCTTTTTGTTGTCCCTGGATACACACACGGTTGTCTGGTCATTGGCAGTTATTGATTAAATTTATATCAACTAAGGTCTGATGAACAAGATTATGAAGAATATAGCTGTTTAAAAACAGACTTAACTGATATAGGTGCACACAAAGTTTTGCACAAATTATTAGTTTATTGTTCTTAATTAACTGCTAATATTTCAAATACATTTCAGAGTGTAAGTCCATTTGTCCTCTGAAGCAACTTTACTTGGGGAGATTGTTGCTTTTTGGCAACATTTTTGTTGCTGCAAGTTCAGAACTTCATGAGGTCCTATTGTGTTCCCTAGAATATCTAACAATGAATTTACTTGCTGCTACTCTGTTCAATTTTATAAAACATCACTAAACCCTTGTCTTAGTTTCTTTTCCTAAAATGGTGGTAAAATGCCCAGACAAAGACAACTTAAGAAAGAAAGGTTTTACTGAAAAGTTTCAGGTATGAAGGTCATCACAGCAAGGTTGTCTGAGGAAATATGGCACCTCACATCCATAGTCAGAGATGGAAAACAATGAGTGTGTGTATAGCACTCTGCACTGTAACCCTTCCACATCCCAGTTCCCACTCACAGATGAGATGGATCTTCCCTCATCAGCTAACAAAAATAACACCTAGCCAGAGGCCAGAACAAAATCTGACAGGCAATTCCATGCTGGGTTATACAGACAGCACCAATGACCATAACATCTAAAACACAATCACACAAACAAACAAAAAATGTTTCTGTTTCCCAAGAATAGTGAAAAATTTACTGGTAAGGAATGGAACTTTTAATGTGATAGTGTGTGTTGTGGATAGCCCTGGAGCTGATTACATTTGATGTTAATTCGGTCCTCCTCCCAATGGCTGTGATCAAGGAATGAGTCAGCACTCAGGTGATTTCCTATAAACCTGCTTCCCACACTAATTTGTAAAATAAAAGAGAGCTGATGATTGGGAGATGAAAGGGAAGGTGGAGAAGAAGGAGGAGAGAGAGAAGAAGGAGAAATGAAAGAGGGACAGGACACAGAGGAGAAAGAAGCAGAGCAAAAGCACACGACCTGGAGAAACCCCAAGTTCTAAGGGGTCTCATAGATGTGGAAGATGGTAACGTAGCAGTAGATCTGCCCAATCTAAGCAAGTAGCATGTATTCATACTAATTGAGTCGTGTTTTCATTGCTGAGGTATATTTGGGTTGGAGATATTTACCACAACAGGTGTAGAATATTTTATATATCTGGTTAGCTATGATTATTTTTTCTATGTAATTATTGTGTTTTACATATTTGGAGATAACTTATAAATTCAGTACTATCAGTACTATAATAGTAGATTAATAGTTACAATAGATAACAATTTTAAGACTGTAGTATTCTAGTCATTTTAACTTGTAAGTTGTTCATTCTTTTTACATAGAATTTTTGTATTGTGTTTTTTTTTTTTTCATGAAATGGTATGGAGGAAAATTGCAAGAGGGGAGAGATTACTGTACCTACTCTGTGACTGACATATGAGGAAAACAGTGCATAGCATTTCTGTGTTTACAGGTGAGAAGAGAACACCTTTATATTTCCGTGGTGTAGGGACTAGAAACAGCTTGCCTTCTTCATGGATGAGCATTCCCCATTCTCATATTTCATCTCCATTTGTGATTATAGACTCTTTAAAAGGTTTCTTATAAAAGAAGTAAAATTTGTTCATTGTTTTTAATCTAGTCAATGAGATGTGCTGATGGGAATGTCTAGATTAATGGCATTTACTAATCTAATGAGAATCTTTCCATCCAGATTCAACTTTGTTTCTCAGTTGCAGTTTTCCAAGTATTTAAACTATTTACCTATACTATGTGCCCACTTTTAGAATGCCACTTTTATGTGCTCTGTTTTGACTTTTAAAATACAGAGGTATTTTAAAATTATTCTCATAGACATAAAAATATGTATAATTAACTTTAGTTGACCTTTGTGAAAATTAAATTTTCACCCCTGAGAAGGGACTATAGAAAGCCTACATCCAGGAAGATTCTCCTATGACTTTCAGAGTGGGAAATAAGAATCTTATTTATTCCACTACCAGGTTCATGGTTCATATTTTACATTGTTTGTGATGAAAAGCACATATTAGTTACCCAGATAATTATCAGTTTCATTTATCATTCTATATTTTTGATATCTCTTCTCATTGAACTTACTTTAGTGATTTTTCATAATATGAATGGGAAGGCTTTGTTACAGTCTGAGAATTTTGTGTTTTTATTTTAGAAGTGCTCTTTGTATTTTTTGTTTTAGCAGTTTCATTCTGGTTTCATGCCACTAATTTTTATTTAATTAGTCATCTATTATGTCCTGTGCTATGCTTCTCCTTTTGAACCAATATTACCAGTGTTACCAATCTATTGACAATGTCCCAGGGTAGAGTCTCTGCTTTTTATTTTGTCTGCCACCCATTTTGATGATTAAAACACATGTTTAACTGGGCTGCCAAGAAATCTCAGCATGAAGAGGCATTTGAGGCCAAGCCTGAGTTTGATCCCTAAAACCCACATTGTGAAAGGCGGTAACTGACTCCCAAACTTTGTCTCTGACCTCTCCATATGTGCTGCGGCATGCTAAACAGACAATCAAACACATAATTGAATAGATGTTTGAAAAAATTGTGTGCAATTTCTACAGTCTGTTCACCACAGGGACGTCAGCCACTTCACTACAAACCTGTTATAAGCATGGCTGATGTCATGGTAGATACCTTACTTCCAGAGGTATATTTGCAAAGGGTGAGGACATCATGAAGTAACCAACTTGTGTGAGAGACAGAGCTCTTCAGAAGCACTGGGAGGAAGGTTTCAGCCTCAGGTTGATCTTCAGTCCCTGTAAGAGAGCCCGAGCCAGAACCCAACCCTGTGACTTAGTAAGTGGTGCTCCTTTGAGAGCACTGAGCAGTCATTTTGCTTACTGGGTGATATGCTTTTCTCTTGTCTGTATTGTTTCCTATAACTTTCTTTTTAAATTTTGAGATTATAATTTTATTATAGTCTTTTCCCAAACCTTCCCTTAGATCCCTCCCTAGTCTGCTTTAAATTCATGGTCACATTTTTTTTTCAGTAATTGCTCTTGTATCATACATGTTTATGCATACATATAGGCATTCCCAATTGTAACTAGCTCAGTCTATGTAATGTGAATTATATACATGTTTTCAGGGCTGACCACTGGGCACTGGGCAGTCCATTAGTGAGTTTCAGGTTTTCTCCATTGCCTTTATTTATTTGTGTGCAGTGGAGTCCTCCTGAGACTTTCCCTGTCTACTTTAGTGTGTTACTCATTTTATCTTTGTTCAGCTCACAGTTGTACATTTGTGTTGGCCAAACCTGGTGTTGGTTTTCTCCTTTTGATTGAAACCAGATAGTTTCTATCAAGTTCTCTCCAGCTTACCTGATTTCTTTCACCCCACGAGTATTTTTATACCTCATTCTCCGGTGTATAATTATCTTCTGTTATGTTTCATCTAATACATTCTAGAATAATATTGGTTCTTTCCATTTGTTTGTTTTGTTTTGTTTGTTTTGTTTTGTTTTGTTTTGTTTTGTTTTAATATTTCCTCCTTATTTAGGGAAGAGGAGAAATCATGAACTAATGGTCAAGGTCTTGCTTGCCAACTCTAACATCAGCACCATTCTGACTCCCCCATGAGAAATGATAATATTCCCAGTATTTGCCAAGGAACTTTGGATTTTACCCTTGAAATTTGAGTATTTCACCATCACTCGCTGACTCTCATTTAAATCCGAGATGGGGGTGTTGAATTTTTTTTAGGAAGTAATTATAAATCACTTCTAGGGAGTCATTTGAGTCTGCTACATTGAGATGGGGCTAATATTTCAACACTTCTGGCTTTCAGCTATAATGAGTGTGACCTTCCAAAGTTCTAGAAGAGCCCTCAGGTACAGAGACAAAGATATTAGATCAGAAATTGGAGGATTTTGAAATGGTGGTGTCCATGGAATATGATGGGTTTTGACAGTGTCTGCTAGGAGGGGATTTTAGTTTGAGGCATTAATGTATCTCTACCTTTACTTAGCTGCTGCTCTTGTGTCACTCAAGTGATTCAAAGCAACTGTCAGCTCAGATGTTTTCCTTTGTGAGAGAAAATACAGATCAGTAGAAAACTGTAAGTCTTTCTGGGTTTTGTGTCTCTAGTGCTTAAGCCTTCTGTGATTTACAGCAGTAAACAAATTGTCTCAGTGAGAATCAAGCTTGAGGCGGTGAGGTGATAAGGGAGGGAGACAGTTTTAAGAAAGAAGTCCATAGAGCTAAAAAACCTACACCAAGACCACACAGAGGACAAGTACCCAGTGAGCAAATGTGGCTATGGTTTCCCCAACTTTGTTTTCTTTTTGTAGATGGCAGAGAGCTCTGAAGATGCCCACCCTTCAAATGCACAGCCAACATGGAGCGAGTGGATGAGAAATACTGAGCCCCCTGGAAAAAGATGTGTGTGACTGGACCCATTTTCAACAATTCTTTAACTCATTCAAATCCCCAGTGCACTTGAAAATACATTTCAATATGTACAGAGTTCCCTCTGAACTGTGTACATTATTAAAGAACACAACAACAAATCACCTGTTTATCATAAAATACAGTTCTTCATGTAAAAACAAGAATACATAAACTTGTCACATTCTCTACCAAAGAACCTTTGATCATCTGTTTTTCTTCATCTATTTATTTATATACTTTTGTGAAAGTCATTCAGAAATTTCACATAGTAATGAAAATATAATTTTCATTTTTAAAATATGTATAAAGACTGTCTTTGTTGAAATATAAAGTGTGATAATTAATGTGACCACTCAGAATTGCCTTTTTCTGGATAAGGGAAATGTGGAGAAACTTCTAGTTTCTTGGACGTTTTCAATAAACAGGTTTTTAATTTTATAGAGTGTCTTTTCTATAGAATGCCTTTCTTTCCTTAATTTATGAAGACATATAATCTAAGCTTAGTTTTTTATCTTCAATATATTAGTTAAGTGTGGGCCTGGGTACCAGAGGTTTTCCATGGAGATCTCTGGCCAGGCCTGGTGTGAGGGTTCCAGTGAAGGGAACTGATTGTGAGTAGGGAGATGAAGTCTCTTCCTTGCCTTCCAGGTCACTTGGAGCTGTTCTGCACTGAATCAGGTCAGGCTGGGCCTATGAGAAGCTAACTATCCAGGGAGGAGTGTCCCAAGTGTTACAGCTCTTGGAACAAGAGACTCAGATGATGGAGTAGTTCTCACACACCTTTAATTCCCTGGGTAAGATTTATATACAGTTTTGGGGGTGATTCAGGTTTCGACAGCAGGTGCCTCTCATTGGCTTGGACTGAGAGCTTGGGGAAAACCGTATTTGCATGTGGGAAGGCTTGTTGCTGCTCCTAAGTGACTGATAGCCACAACCCTCTCCGGCAGGGGGTGGGGAGGACTGTTGGGGCAGTAATTTCAACAGGAGGAAGGGGTCCAGGAGTCATGATCGACCACCATTTGTCCCATGTAGGTGGAAATCACCACCCATCAGGTGTCCGGGGTTCCATGCTCAACTGGAGACCAGGCTGTCTGTGCACAGCCTACTGCCCCACAGTTAAGTGTGTTATTCTAATTTGATTTGGCCATTGTTGGTAAATTCAACTCAGCCTGATCACTGAGGATGTTTACCTTATAAGATAAGCTATATATTTTACTTCAGAAGATGCAACTATTTGAAAGGTCTATTTTATGATTTATTATCTTCTGGATGTGGTATCAGGATTATAACAGATCTTTAAAGGAGGGAACAATGACCCATGCATTTCAATCATGGTAACAATATGAATATATAAACTTATTTTTGAAAGATTATGAAAGATTATGGAAACTGACCAGGGACACCAACTTTTATTAATGCATTAAAAAGCACAGAAAAAGACCAGTAAAAAATTATTTAATGTCAGATTTCCTTTTCTTTTGAAGAATATATTTGGTGATTTATGCTCTCAGACAAATTGTCCATTTCTTCTAAGTTTTCAATTAACTTTTGGAAATTTCTGACGTTTTTGTTTGTTCATCTCCAGTACCTCTATGGTTGATATTTCTTCTAATTCCTAAAATGATGTAATTTTTATTGATTGACCATTTTATTTGTTTACATATCAAATGCTATCTCTCTACCTGGCCTTTGCTCCATGAATCCCCCCTCCCTCCCCCTCCCCTTTGCCTCTAAGCTGGTGCTCCCTCACCCACCCACCTACTTCTGCCTCACTCCTCTAGCATCCTCCTTCTCTGGGCCATGGAACCTCCACAGGACCAAGCACCTCCCCTCCCATTAATGCCAAATAAGGCCATCCTCTGGTACATATGTAGCAGTAGCCATGGACCCATCCATGTATACTCTTTGGTTGGTGGTTTAGTCCCTGGGAGCTCTATACTCTTGCTCTTCCTATGGGGTTGCAATCCCCTTCAGCTCCATCAGTCCTTCCCCTAACCCCTAACTCTTCCTCTGGGGTCTGTGAGCCAGTCTGATGGTTGACTGTGAGTATCTGCTTCTGTCTCAGTTAAACGCTGGCAGAGCCTCTCTGAGGATAGCCATACCAGGTCCTTCCACAGACATTAAAATAACCTATTGGTGAATTCTCTCTCTCTCTCTCTCTCTCTCTCTTCTCTCTTCCTGAAACATCTTATCAGGCTGTGTAATCAGCTTTACAAGGAGGCAACTATTAATTTTTAATTTTGTTGATTTTTAATATTCTAGTTTTTAAATATCTTTCATCATATTTTACTCTATTGTCAGTTGTTCCTTATTTGGGGAGCTAAATATGTTCTATCTCTTATTAAATTTTATTTTCTTAGGGCATTTGAATGTTCTAATGTTCTTGCATGAAATCCAGGCTTGGGCTGTGTACCCTTGCCTCCATTATTCCATGCGATTCGACTCTGGTTTTCATTTCATGGTCTCCATTCCATTTTCAATTCCATAAATGTTTGAACCCTTCATTAAGTGAGTTGCTCACTCACAATTTTTAACTTATTTTAGTCCAGAAAATATAGTTAGCAATGGCAATAGCTTAGTGTTTCTGAGAGATATTCTTCATTTTAGAAGATA